>NW_005871455.1:120735-186619 GCF_000147115.1 Myotis lucifugus | reverse complement strand
CGGCTGCCAGCCCTGATTGCCCCTGAGGGCTTCTCCACCTCCCCCTGCTCCTGAGGGGTGATCAGGGCAGCAGCCGCTGCTCACACCCACTGACGGTGACAGCCCCACTCACACCCGCTGCTGGCACTGGCCCCGTTCGCTCCACACTGTCAGCGGGTGTGAGTGGGGCCAGAGCTGTCAGCGTGTGGGAGCTGCGATGGTGAGAGCGGGGCTACTGGCAGACAGCAGACTGGGGGGCTGTGGCGGGAGGGGCTGGGCGGGGGGCGTGGAGGATGGGCCAAGACCCTTCCCTGTGCCTACCACAGCCTTGCAGCCCACAGTTCCTTTCAAGGTGCATGAATTCGTGCACTGGGCCCCTAGTTATATATAAAGGTGTTAGAAACCATGTGCAGATTATTGTGTGGACATTAGTTTTCATCATAATTGAGTAAATACCTTGAAGGCCTATTAATGTGGTGGTAAGTGTGGTATATGTGGAAGGGAGATCATTCTACAATCCTATACAGTAGGTCTTCGGGTTACATCAGAGATCCGTTCCTACAGCGCAACGTAATATGATTTTCACTACGATTTTCACTGTTAAGTCGGAACCTACCTACATAAGCACCTATGTCACTCACATGGAGCACATACACAGCAGTCATGAAGTAAAACAGTAAAAAAAATTTAAAATAAAGATAACAATTCCTGACCTTTACTTGTGGTAAATAACTAATAAAAAGCATAAAGCACATATGTACATACGTTGAAATGATGGAACTTTTTTTTATAAATAAGTGGGAGATGGCGACGTAACCACGAAACGATGTATATTGAGTCCAACGTAACCCAAGGACTGTCTGTATTTAAGTGTCAGTCTTATAGTGGACCTGTAGCCCTGATTTATTACTTCACAAGAGCTTCTTAGCATTTATCCTCCCTTAGTTGAGGCAGAAAGTCTGGAGAGCGCTGGAGTTGGTTAATTTCCTCTCACCCAAGTCAGATTAGGATTCAGTCAAGTCCTTTCCTTGGTAGGCTTCTATTATGAAGGTCCATGAGAACCTGGTGGGGCTTCTGGAAGTCAAACCCACCAAACTGTCGGGAGGCATACATTAGGTCCCCAGGAGTGTTTAGCCATCAAGTGGATCACACTAAACTTCCAGCAGTTTACTGGTTTCTCTCTAAGTATTCTTTACGGGCTCCATGACTTCTACGTCGGGTAAACTGATTTATACTCTGTAGTCATCTGTCTCTCCAGTTTACAGGATGGTGGTTTATAGTGTGACCTCAATTCTCTGAAGAATTTAAGAAATGTTTTTGATTTTCAGTTTGTTCAGCCTTTTTCTTTTTTTTTCTGTTGTGAAGGTGTAAGTGATGACTTACTAGTTCTTTACATGTTGGAGTAAAAATTGAAAATCTTTCAAAGGTAGTTTTGATAACAATTTATTTTCTTCTCTGTCTCTCCTCTCAGAGCATGTGGAGAAGAAATAGGCAGATCAATACATCTGCAAAATGCATGTCTGGAATGTATATATATATTGTACTATTAGCAGATTTAAAAAAAAAACAACTATGACCAATATGACTTTAATGTTCCATCAGTTTGTCTTTTGTCAGGCTTCTTCCTGATTCTAGGCCCCTGCCCTCCTTTTCTCCGAACATTTTCTTTAAAAAACACATCATTTTTAATTATTCTTCTGTCCCTTGAATATGTAAACCTTTAAAAAAATCTCTTGCCAGCTTTACAATCCCAAAAATGTCTTTTGTATGGACCTGGGAGTATCCTTTAGGGATGTAATCTTAAAGGGAGATAGCACCCCATTTCTCAGTCTCTGTGGGAGGATAGGAACCTTACTTCAGAATTCTCTTGCTCTAAGTTGTACCATTACCTCCTGTCCCAAAAAGAAATTTGATTTTTCTCTGGGGCAAAGCCAATTAGCAAACACAAATGATCTGTGTTCTCCGTCTCACTTCATTGCTTACAAATCTTTCTACCCTTTGTTTCAACTAAGTCAAGGTCAGACTGAGTTCTGACCTCTCTTTGCTATTTCATTCATACTCATATGTGTATATTTGTGTGTGTGTATGTGCATACATATTTATGAATAAGGGATGGGGGGAGAGGTAGAGGAAGGTGACTGGTTAGCAATAACACTTGAGAATGTATACTCAATTTATATAAAAGGAGTCACTAAGACTGTACATAGATTATATAGTAAATGTAAAAGTACACTGGAACTCTACATGTCTTTACAGTATCAAGTTTTCCATGAGTGATTCAACATCTAAAAATATAAGTGAAGATTAAACATTCATGAATAAATTATGCAATTGCCTATTTATTTCATTGTCTAATGTAAAAGGCTCTGGTCATTTACTAAGTTTGAGACTGACTACCTCAATTTTCTCATATTTATTAAACTGAACCATAAGAAATGGTTCAATTTTTAAAAAAGTTACAACACTGATCATTTTTGGGTCACCTAAATACAATGTAATTAAAATATTGCTCTTTCTTGAAGAGTCATTTTGGCAACCTCTTCAAAATTTAGCATTTATATAAAATGTAATAAGTTATTAATTATTAATGTATTATTAATTGGGCCCCAATTATATTAGTGTCCCAACTTTTAAACAGAAATCACCTTAAACTAATTCCTACTTTTATCCCTCCCCAAATCTATCCTATATGTGAAAAGAGGAGATTGTCTCCCAGTTAGCATCTAATATTCCAGAGATAAACAGAACAGATGCATGTTCAGCTGAATACAGACATAAATATGCATTTCAATCATTTGTTTCTTACCTACTTTTGCAATTGTAAATTATGGTCTTTTAAAATTAGAGTGCACACCAGATGGTAAAGAGTTACCTTAAAGTGATGTTTCCTTTAATATAAATTGTGCCAAGTGATATCGCATTACGACAGCTTATTTGTTCACTACACCAATTTATTTACTGCATTAAAATATACTGGAATAAATGGTCATTTCAGCCACATTTGCCATATCATGTGAGTCTGGCTTTAAACCGAATGTCACTCTAATGTACTCACCCTATCTAAAGAAAGAAAGAAAGATGGATGCTGTGAGGATAGGAAGAAATCACACAAGAAAATGACACGATTCAGTACGATAAAAAATTCAATTTCTATCTCCCCTTTCCTTTATGGGAAAAGATCTTACATATCAAGGAATGTAATAATACATGATTTTAACTAAAATGAGTTTATAAGTGGCAAACAGCCTGCTAAAGTACCTTAGCTTTTTCTTGTGTGTGTCATTATGATTGTAAATAATGAAACACACACACACACACACACACACACACACACACACACACTAGAGGCCTGGTGCACAGATTCGTGCACCAGAGGGGTCCCTCGGCGTGGCCTGTGGGGATCGGGTGGAAACCAGCAGTCCAACACCGCCTGCCATTCCTGCCTGCCACTCCCGCTCATCCTGGCCCCACTGCGACTGCTGTGGGGTTACGTCTAGTCAGTCCTGATTGGGAGAGGCTCATGCTGCCACTATAGTGGTGCTTGCCAGCCATGAGCCCTGCCTCTGGCACTCGTTGGTCAGCTGAGTGGCATTCTCGCTGTGGGAGCGCACTGACCACCTGGGAGCAGCTCCTGCATTGAGCATCTGCCCCCTGGTGGTCAGTGCGTGTCATAGCAACTGGTCATTCGGTCGCTTAGACATATATAAATATTCACACACATGCATAGCATATATATTCACACACACATATCTCATATAGTCTCACATATATGCATACAACAGCTGGGATGATTATTCTGTGGGAAAAATTGGGCTCAACTCCAAATATCGCATGGACAAGTGGGAATTTATAGCCAAGGGGTAGGAATGGATGGGGAGTGGTGGTCAGTGAATGGAAAATTACTAGGAGGTAACATTAGGAGTAAGGGGGTATTTTGGCTAAACTGACCTGACGAGATTCTTGCTGAAGAGATGTTAGAGTGATCAGACATGACCTGGGCGATGGTGGAGAATCAGGAACTGGATCAGACATCAGGGTGATCATATATTGCGGTGGAGAATTCTTGCTAAACTGTCTTAGCAAGAATTTGGCTGAAAATGAATTTTATAAGGAAGAGCACAGATGAGCCTAGAAGGTTCAAGAGTCTGACTAAAGTTTGATCAAGTAAAGAATTTTTGTCACCAGTGTAGTCTAGATTTTAATAGTTAATGATGTCTGAGATTAGCTCTTTCTACAACTTTTACAATGGAAGCAAGCAAAAAATAGAGCAATAAAGCAATCCTGTTTTAGATCGATGAGCAAAGAAGGTACTGAAACAAGATTATGTAATAGACATATTTGCTTATCTAAATCAAAATCTTTTTTAAAAGACTATAGTATATTTTAGAAGACAAAGAATTATTGGCTTTTTATACAACATTAAAAATTTACTTCACCTACATCACATATTATTGCTTAAGTTCTATGTTTCATAATAGAATTGACCTTTGAGCAACATGGGTTTGAACTGCATGGATCCACTTATATACAGATTTTTTTCAATAAATATGTACAGTACTATAAATGTATTTTCTCTTCCTTGTGATTTTCTTAATAACATTTTTTCTTTAGCCTATTTTATTGTAAAAATACAGTATAATACATATAACACAAAATAAATGTTAATATATTTTAGTAAGGTTTCTGGTCAACAGTAGGCTCTTAGTAGTTAACTTTTGGGGGAGTTAAAGTTTTATGTGGATATTCAATTGTGCAGGGAGCCTGCACCCCTAACCCCCATGCCATTGAAGGGTCAACTATACTGTCAAGAGACTGTTAAACACCCTTTCAAATAATACCATGTTTTAGTAATACACCTCACCATTTGAAGAATTTAAAATAGGTAAAATATATACATATATATTTTAAATTTGCAAGTTGTGTTGAGAAGAATTGCCAAAAATGAATTAAGGGGAAAAGCCATGATTGAAGTACTGTAAATCTTACAGACTGATAGAGAGGTAATGTGAGTGAGCAGTTAAGAGAATATGAAAGCTTTTAAAGTGGAATGTTTATAATTTTGACAACTTGACTCTGAATGAAGATGGCAAGCATGACCTTTTATTAGTATCTCCTTTGAAGCTAAGAATAAAACACTCTGCAGAAGCAGGTACTGATTGACCTTACCACCTACAATATGATAATGCAATCTTTTACTTTAAAAGCTGAAATAAGTCAGAAGGAAATGTTTACTTTGTGGAAAAGAATATAAAAATGTGCCCTTCAATCCTTTTTAGCAATAAAGTAAAACACCTTTCTGTCATCTCATTATATCTCCAAATAACTTGACATTTAACAACTTAAAATGCAATCGGCACTAAATAGTAAGCCTTCATCAAAAGAAAATTTAGATCAGATATTTATTTCATAAAGAAAAAATACTAATAGCACTAAATCAGTAATATCCATTACTTAAGGAATACAGGATTGTTGAACATAAAATGTTTACAAAACAATGTTTACATTTAATCCAGAATCATTTCCTCTACCTGCTTTATGACTAGCATTCCACTTGACTGTGAATAGTAATCAGTCTTCTCTTTGAAACATTTTCTTCAGATAGCTATCTGAACATTTCAATTCTTTCCTGATTAGCCACCTATATTAATGCCTTTTCCTCAGTCTCCTTGAATAGTTTCTCCTTATTTCCTTAACACCACAATTCCCCAGGGCTCTGCCTCTTGACTTCTATTTTATATTTATAACCATATAATGAGCTCAGTCAGTCACATACCTTTATCTATATGCTATCTCTATGTATATTGTTACATATTTCAAAATTATATCTCCAGTCAGAACTCTCCTCTGAGTTCCAAGCAGACTAATCTGTCCAATTACCTCCTATATATTTCCAACCTTACCCAATTTCCTTAACAGAAACTCAATGTGCCCTGACCTGAACTACTGTTCTCCATCCTTAAACCTGCTTTTTGCACAATTTCCCCTTTCTCAGATAATAAAAACCCCATCTGCAAGTAAAAACCTTAGCGACATACTCAATTCCAATTCTTGTCTTACATCTTACATCAGCATATCAAACTCGTGGTCCATGGGTCACATATTTTTGCAGCCCAGCCAATATAACGGTATGTAAGAAACGTTTTAATAAAAATTTCATAACTTAATTTTTACAATATCCTGTTATACATAATAATAATGAACTACAACGTTCGCTAACAACTGATTACTATAATTGTGTTGCATTCATTTCCCTTAGCGCCTTACACGCAGGCGCACCATTTCTCTCCACTAATACTAGCAGCGAATATTTTAGCAGCTGATGGCCACATCATTAGTCTTGTACTGACTTGTTTGGTGTGTGTAATAGGAAATATTTATCTTTTGGAGAATAAGAAAAATAGGTTTATTTGTGTTACCCTTATTAATTTGTGCAGTTATTCAGTGTCTGGCAAATTAATGTTCAAGAAAAGATATTAATTTTTATTAAAATGTTCTATTATTTTATGTTAATGACTAGAGACTCAGTGCACAAATTAGTAGTGCACATGTGGGTCCAGTCAACCCGTCCCAATCAGGCCGATCAGGCATGAGGGAGAGGACGCGGGAGGTTGGCCAGCCGGCCTCACCCCCTAGTCGAACTGCCGGTCAAACTCCCGGTTGAGGGGACAATTTGCATATTAGCCTTTTATTATATAGGATTACGCATTTATTTCAGCCCTTTGTATTCAGCATGTCTCTATCGAAATAAGCCTAGGTTTCTATGAAAATTGAAGCTTTTGTTTTTTTGAGGCCCACATAAACTTAAACCTTGTTTATGTGGCCCGTGTGAGCCTTTGAGTTTGACATGCTTGGACATGCAATGTTTCAGCACTCTATTTTGCTTGTGTTTTGGAAAAAATATAAAACAGCCAGTCCCTTCTTACTAAGTCCATTGCTATTTACCCAATGCAAGTCACAACCATTTCTAACCTGCATTAATGAATTAGAAGGATTCAATTCTTCAATCTGTACTCAGTACATCAGCCAGAGTAATCTTGTCAAAACATAAGTCAAATCATATCACTTCTTAAAATACTGTACCAGCTTCCTCTGGCATGTATGGTAAAAGCGAAAAGTCCTTTCAATCATTTACCTCCTTGATCTCCTCACATACTATTTTTCTTCTTTTACAAAACTCCTGGCTCCTTTTTGTTCATTAAATATTTAAATAGTTTTTCATGAAAAATCAATAGTGAATGAAATTCATGAGGATTTGATAAAATAATGCATATCTAATTATTTGACACAATTCCTAGCATGTAATAGATAATCACTTATTTTATTATTGTTTACCTTTTTTCTTTGTCATATTTAAAAGAAGCATATTTAGGTCATGGAAGCACATACTAGTTTAAGAATATATGTCTCCAGATCCTTGAATCTGCCTTCCTAAGTGTTTATTGGTTAACTTTTAAAAACTGTATTTTTTTATAGTACTACCTTTTACCTAAGTTAGTTTCCAGCACAGAAAATACTTCCTGTGATTTATCAAATAAGCACTTAAAATTGTTAGGCTCTTCTGTCTATTTTGGCCTCTTTTCAATGTCACTATTAAAAACTAGTAGACAGTGCCCTGGCTGGTGTGGTTCAGGTGGTAGAGTATTGTCCTTTGTCCTGTGTACTGCAAGGTCACCAGTTCAATTCCCAGTCAGGGCACATAACCAGATTTCAGGTCCAGGTGTGTGCATGAGGCAACTGATCAATGTTTCTCTCTCACATTGATGTCTCTCTCTCTCTCTCTCTCTCTCTCTCTCTCTCTTTCTCTCTCTCTCTCCCCTCCTTTCCCTCTCTCTCTAAAAAATCAATAAAAATATATTTTAAAAAAACAACAAAAATCTAGTAGGAAGACTGTTATTATAGAATTTTTGATTTCTACAAATCACCATTTTTTACCCATCTGTAAATATTAAGAGACAGTTATTCATTGAGTTTTCCTTATACAAAGTCTACCTGACCTTTTTTTGACCCCTAAGGAAGCTTTAATCCAAATATGAACACTAGGTGTCATTATGATTATCTCAGCATATAACAAATTACTTACTTCTGTGAAACTTCAGTCACTGAGAATGGCCTTCCAGATTTTACTGCCTTTACAAGAATTTTACAAGAGTACTTGGCCATGACTTTTACAAAAGATATCATTGAGAGGTTTTAAGTTAAATTTAACCAAATATTTTATTATTGTGTCACTGATATTATACAGTAGATAAACACTTTATATATAGAGAGTAAGGGAGAGGGAGAGAGAGATAGAAACATCAATGATGTAAGAGAATCATTGATCAGCTGCCTCCTGCATGCCCCCTAGTGTGGGTCAGGCCCACAACCTGGGAATGTGCCCTGACTGGGAATCAAGCAGTGACCTCCTGGTTCATAGATTGAAGTTCAACAACTGAGCCACACCAGCCAGGCTAAAAGTAATTTTAACTTCTTTTTTTAAAATTTTCTATGTTTACCAAATTTCCCTTATAAACAAACACTAAGTGTGAAATAAAAGTTGAGATTTAATAAAATGTTAAAGTTCCACCGAAATTTATGTTTTTATAAATTCAATTCAGTTCCAACATAGTAGAATAAATCATCACCATATTTATCAATTGGCAAGCTCATGTATACACACACACACACACACACACACACACACATATCCAGGGCTTTTAAAAACCAATCATACATAAATAATTCACAGAATATATCACATTCATAGATTGAAAAGATGTAATAGAAAAGAAGAGGAAGTCACATTACATTCTTCCTATATGCTAAGAAATTTATTAAATGCTATTACATAAATTATCTCAAGAAACAGAGTGACCCTCAATTGTACCTCAGGACTATTTCAGTCTGCTGTTTATAACTTATGAGAAAATTTGAAAAGCATATTACTAAAATATTTCTTATCTTTTGAATAACATATCCAATCCAAGATCACAAAGAAAAAAAAATAGTATATTTTTTTAATTGTATAGAGTCTGAGAAAACACAAATGCAGCCTCTGTATATGCTGAATTAGTCACAAGTCAATGATAACTTTAATAATAGTCATATAACACTAGAAAAATACTAAGAACCATTTCTAAAATAAAATTTATGAGCAAAATAAAGATGAATATTAATAGATTATACTCTTTTTTTGAGACCCAATATCAAAGATAGGATAAATCAGAATCTACTTCTCTTATAACCTTTGAAACTTTCATAGCTTTTTCTAGTTCTGAGCCTTTAAACAAGACAATATTGAGTTATTTTATACTTCTCCTAACCTCTCTTGGAATATATGGACATGGATGCTGTTATTTATACCACTTCTCGTTCTCGGAGACAAAAGGATCATTTTCTTGAAGATTAGGTGAAAACTAAACCTGACTATATTTCTATACTGTTCTTCAAATTGAAGTTTTCCACAGAAGCAAGTATAAAAGAATATAGTCTACCATTTGTTGTATGTTTAAATGTTTATTTATCCATTCATTAATGAACTTATCGATCTATTCAACAAATCTTTATAAGGAGCTACTAGATGCTGTAGACCAGAGGGAAAAACACACTGTTACTGTCTTTAATCTTGCTGAGTCTAATGGAACAACTGACACTATTGTTATTGCTTCTTCTACTGCTGCTATTACTACAAATTATTCCTTTCATAACACTTAGTATGTTCCAGAAACAGTTCTAAATTCTTTTCATACATAATTCTATATGTCATCTCTTATATGACTTTTGTTTCCACAATATAGGAATAACAATGCATTGATAAAGTGGAAAATAGTACATAAAATTACTTATTGAATATATTTTATGAATCATTTGGTAGAGGAAAGAACTGAAAAACAAAATATTAGCATTTTAAAATAATTTTTATCACCTAAGCAAAGATGCAAAAAAATAGTTATTTAATTCCAGGGGGAAATAATGCAAAAAAGAAAGCAGAAATTATTTTTTGTTGTTTTTTCTATATATTTATTTATCTTCCGGAAAGTTAAGCAGCCCTACCTCTTCATCAACTAACAATTATCTATCTTAATTGTTTTGATTCACATAAATATTTTGAGATTATTATCTCAAAAATCAAAACTTAAAGTTTTGACAAGTTGTATGTATCATCTAATGTTACTGAGTTAGCAAGTAGCATAATGAGAACACACATTTAGAAAGTCTAGTTCAAGATCCTGTGTTCTTAACGTTATACACTCTTGCCTTCACATCATTAAGATTTGTCAATTTCCCTACATAGACTTAGGATAGAAAATTCAGAGAAGCAAGTTTATCCATTCTGAAGGACCAGAACAAGTAAATAAGTCTGTTTGAGAGTATTAAAAAATGCAATCAACCACATCGACAATAAAAAACTATTGCTCTATATGATTACTATAAATAATGAAAAAGAAAAGGCAGTACAATACAGTTGAGCCTTGAACAATGCAGAGGTTCTGGGTGCCCACCCACCACGATGTTTAAAATCCACATGTAACTTAAGACAGCTCTCCGCAAATGCAGATTCTCAACCCAGAATTGAAAATACTGCGGTTAAGCCGTAGCCGGTTTTGCTCAGTGGATAGAGCATCGGCCTGCGGACTGAAGGGTCCCAGGTTCGATTCCGGTCAAGGGTATGTGCCTTGGTTGCGGGCACATCCCCAGTGGGGGGTGTGCAGGAGGCAGCTGATAGATGTTTCTCTCTCATCGATGTTTCTAACTCTCTATCCCTCTCCCTTCCTCTCTGTAAAAAATCAATAAAATATATTTTTTAAAAAAGTTAAACAATTCTTATAAAAAAAGAAAATACTGCAGTTAAGACAGATAGTTAGTGACCATTGGACTAGACAGCCTGCTCTTTGAATCCTCTCTGTGCTACAAGCTGTGTGACATTAACCAAATCACTCAGCCTCTTTGTGCATCAGTTTCTTCATCTTTAAAATAGCAACAATAATTGTTAACTACCTCAAACATGGTTGTAAATAACAAATGAATTAATATATGTAAGATATAAAACAGTGCCTGATATGTAGCATTATCTGAATTATAATTGACATTATTTACTCATTATTGCTCAATACACATTATTACCCAATGTACAAATAGTTTACAGAGATTTGCTTTGTAATATAGAGAAACCATATACTGTAAGCCTTATATTACATACCTAAAATTATGTTATTTTATTTGTTATAAAGGATTGCTTCGGTTGTGGTCACCAAGTTGCATTGTATTCTTAATAAGAAAGCCCATAAATATTCTATTTGGTCACAGTAACAAAAATTGTTGTGCTCTTCATTAGCATCTTTATCTATTTTAAAAATGTTATAAATTGTATGGTTATTGATAATATGTGATGACAGTGGGTGTTTACTTTTTAGTATGAATTGCTAGAAAACTCAGAGCTAAAGGTTTTAGTCACCTCACATAAGTCATTTTTTTAAACTAACACTTACCCTGCCACAATATTGCATTTCTTATATTTATGTCTCTGCTCGTTAACTTTTTCAATTTTAATTTGCATTATATTGTTGTTTCCAAGTTTCACTGATAATACACAAAATGTATACATTACAAAAAGCATTAGCTACTAGTTGTGGATTACTTCCTTTGAAACAGGCACTGAGATAACTGCTATATGTATATGAACATATTCAGACATGTTATGAAGTAGATGCTGCTATTATAAGGACAAAATAAAAGAACTGATGAGGGTTTGGGGGTCTAAAACTGTCAAACAGCAACCTTTTTGTAGATATTTTTGTATTTAGAAAATTGGGTGGCCTGCAAATAAATTCTGTAATTCTTCCTTCCCAATCTGTATTTCTTTTACTTCATTTTTTAACACATTACATTGTTTAAGACTTTCAGTACAATGTTGAATAAAAGTGGTTAGAATGAATATCCATGCCTCACTCTCAATGTCAAGGAGAAGGCATTCTATCTTTCACTATTGAGTATGGTATTAGCTTTGGGGATTTTATAGATATTTTTATCATATTGAAGGCTTTTATCATAAAGAAGGTTAAATTTTGCCAAATGCTTTTTGTTTCTATCAAGGAAGTTATATGGTTTTTCTTCTTTAGTCTGTGCTATAGTGAATTACACTGATTGATTTCTGAATACTGAACCAATATTAAGTTACAAGATAATCTCCACTTGTTCATGATTCATTAATTTTTTAATATATTTCTGGATTTGATATGCTAACTTTTTGTTAAGAACTTTTGTGTCTAGATTCACAGAAGATTTTGTTCTCACGTACTAGTCATAAATACATTGTACAGTATTATTTCCTTGTCAGTTTTCTAGAAGTATTTATGTAGAAGTCATTAATTATGTATCAAGTATTCAGTATAATTATACATGAAGCCATCTAAGGGTAAAGTTGTTTTTAAGGAAGTTTGGTTTCGATTTTTGTATTTTTGTTTTTGCTACAAAAACAATTTCTTTAATAGATGTAGGACTACTCATACTTTTTCTTGAGTGAGTCTTGGTGATTTTTCTTCTTTAAAGGAATATTTCTATCTTACTTAATTAACCAGATTTCTTGGTAGATGGGTATTAATTAATATTCTCTTATTATTTTTATTGTGTATGTAGGATCTGCAGTAATGTTACCTGTGTCATTCCTGATAGTTGAGATTTGCATCTTCTCTCTTTCTTTCCTAATTTTATTGGCTACTTCAAATAAACTACTACTTGTTTGTTTCTCTCTATTGTTTTCTGTATGCAAATGTTTATAGCAATTATATATATAAAATCACCTAAAACAGAAAAGAACCCAAATATCCACTAACAGGTGAATGAATAAACAAATTATGAAATAGCTACACAATGAATACTAGTCAGCAACTACTTTTTATATATGTAAATCATGAATCAGTCTCAAAATAATTATGCTGAATGAAAGAAGTCAGATTGAAGGGTACAGACTAAAATTAGCCCATTCATTAAAAAAAAACCCCAAACATATTGAAGCCCAACTGGAATGATTCAGTGGTTGAGCTTTGACCCATAAACCTGGAGGTCAAGGTTCAATTCTCATTAGGGAACATGCCTGAGTTTTGGGCTCAATCCCCAGTAGGGAAGGGTGCAGGATGCAGTCCATCAATTTTTCTCTTTCATCATTGATGTTTCTACTCTCTCTTTTTCTCTCTCTGAAATTAATAAAACATATCCAAAAAACATATTGAAAGGGCCAATGAATCCACAGAAACAAAGAGCAAATCAGCACTTTCTTGGAGAGGGGAGGTAGGAAGACATAGATTTTAAAAGGACACAAGAAAACTTTTGGAATGACTACCAGACTACCACACTTATATCATGATAATGGCAATGGTTTCTTACATATATATGTATTTATGCAAAGTCATTGAATTGCACATTTTAAATGTGTATAGCTTATTGTAAGTCACTATACCTTACTATAAAATAAAATAGCTAAATACAACAGTTTCAACTTAAAGGTTCAACCTAATATCTTGTCCATTTCACAGAAAAAGAACCAGAAAGACAGGAATCCTATATAATAATCCTATATAATAAAGATGTAATATGCAAATAGTCGTTACATAATGACTGACCAAGTAACGACCGGATCACAGATCAGCAGGAGGGTGGGGCAGCGAGCTACAAGTGGGCAGTGGAGAGCTACAGGAGGGGGCAGGGCATCAAGCTATAAGGGGGAAGTGGTGGGGGGGTAGAGGGAGCTACAGTAGGGTGGCAGCGAGCTACTAGCATACGGATTTGTGCGCAGAGCTACTAGTATAAAATAATTATCTCAAGTCACAAAGCTTGTAAGTTTTAGGGACAGAATTCGGAGAGAGAGAGAGAGAGAGAGAGAGAGAGAGAAACACTGTCTTGTTGTTCCACCCACTTATGCATTCATTGGTTGCTTCATGTATGTGCCTTGATAGGTGATGGAACCCACAACCTTGGCACATTGGGTCGAAGTTTCCACCAAACAAGCTACCTGGCCAGGGCCCCTACTAAATTTTGATTTAAATATTTCCTTACAGCTTCATAACCAAGATCTCCCAAATTTATATACTTGATTCCCAATCATGGTAATAATTTCTTGTGACTGAGCTTTATTTGTATTTTGCAATTTTTGAGATTAATTTCCTTATAAAAATATTTTTCCCATAACACTTTTTGACATGGACCTTCAACAACAGTTCTATGTTAGGAAATTTAACTAAACATTATGAAGATTGCTACCCCTTGGCAAGATTTCAAGATTTCAAAACCTCTATTGATAAAGCTAAACATATAACATTTGCCTTTAAAAAAGCTGTTGAACCGAAACCGGTTTGGCTCAGTGGATAGAGCGTCAGCCTGCGGACTGAAAGGTCCCAGGTTCGATTCCGGTCAAGGGCATGTACCTGGGTTGTGGGCACATCCCCAGTAGGAGATGTGCAGGAGGCAGCTGATCGATGTTTCTCTCTCATTGATGTTTCTAACTCTCTATCTCTCTCCCGTCCTCTCTATAAAAAATCAATAAAATATATTTAAAAAAAAATAGGGACAGAATTCAAAGCCACAGAATATATCTCCTAAGCCTAAACACATACTATTTTATACTGCCTCTTTATATGTTTGTTTTTTAATTATGTTGCCCTTGCCATTCTTCTTCCTTTAAGCTTTTTTATATACTACTTGTTAATATTCAAGAAAAATATGTTTACATTTATTTAATTTTACTTTCTATTAACGGGTACTATTAAAACCATATCACATTATTTTCACTCTACAGAAGATACATTATGAGTCAAATAACTTTTAGGGGCTTACTTAGGGCATAAATCTCTAAGTAAGCTCATATATCAACATATGTACCTATGGAACAAAACTTGGTATTTACAGGTAATGTATCTGAGGGGAAATTGTCCACAGTTTGATAAGCATCTATTATCATATACACTTTTTCATATATGTTGTTCATATATAACCACAGGGGAGATTCTTCACTCCTTTCGTGTGCTCCCCCAAAGGCTGGACAAATACTAGATGCCTGTATAGTATTTATCCCAGTTTACTATAATTAGTGATGTATTAGACAATTTATTTTATTGATTAGATAAATCTCCTTTAAGAAAAAAAGCTTTCACCCAAAGCAAAAACATAAAAATTGTTCAGTAAGAATTTGTACAATTTAGAGAAAAGCCTTGTAGACTAAGAGGAAATGCTACTAAATCAAGTCAATAATCTGTTCCAGTTGGAATATGAGAACCATCAAAAGGTGAGTTTAAAATCAGTAGATAAAAAGATCAGGTTAAATAGCATGGAGCTGCATACAGGAGATATATTTGTCTAGTCTCTTAAGTCCAATAACAATAAAATGAAATATTTTCAAAAACAATCTTGTGCTGAGTTCACTGCACCATACATATATGAATTCCGCATATGGTTCTTCTAGAAAATGTACCCTTCAAATTATATAGAGTTTTCAAACAATAAATTGAAGGTTCCCAAGCATGTCCACAGTACAACTTTTACTTGTAAAAGTAATTTGGGAAATATTACATAGCACAACATTTTATTTTTTTCTAATATAAAGTAATTGATTTTAAAAGTGATTAGGGTTTTATATTGCAGAATTCCTCAGAGTAATACATACCCATATATCATAAGATTTACACATCTTAAATGATAACATCAAATGGAAAGAGAAAATGTAAAAACTCAAAAATGTAATTAGCAGTTTTATTCAAAAGCAGAAGTATTATTCCTTGAGACATGGGAATTCTCATGTTATTATAATTAATAATCTTCAACCATTCTCACTATCTTATTTTAACTATTTTTCCTTTTAAATCCACTTAATCTTACTTCCCCCCCATTTTGTCTTTTTTTTCTTAATTAATATTCAATCCCTATTGGGATATAAATAACCCCCAAAATATTCTGCTTGTGAAACTCCCAAGTTAGTAAATGTAATTTTAATTATGATAAACTAGCATGGGGAAAATATTCATTGCAAAGGGAATATAATAATCCAATTACATTTTAAAAATTCCATTTGACTTAAATATTTACCTGTCACTCTGCCTTTTATTTCGAAAGCCTAGTTACCTAGCAAAATATCCCTCAGTACTTTTAGCAATTTTCTGTGAATGTGAGAGAAGTAAGAAACTCCAAATACCATGTTTCCAATCTGCTGCTTATCCTCTATCACCAGGTGAATTTTAATCATTTATAAGTAATATGATTGTGTATTTATTGTAAATGTATATAAAGAACTATGAACATAATAAATGTTAAGTTTGAAGGTGAGGGGGAAAATCATCTCAGAAATTTTCAGAGGAACAATTTGAGAACTATTTTCACACCTGCTGGACCTCTAAGTCCGATGCAGATAGGAAACAGGCAGAGTGGGAAGAACTACTGATGAGAACTCTTCGATAAGAACTCTTGCAATCTGTGAGCACTACAGAGAGCTGAGGTCTGCTGCCTCCGTACCTCAAACCAGAAGGGTGTTTGAAAGGATTTCCCTGTAACTGCAGAGGAAGACAGACTAGCAAAAGCCAAAGTGGGCTGTGACACTCTGAGAGAGATGCCTGTATTTCTGGCATTCACAAGGCAAGACTTGTGTCAATATTTCCTATAAACCAGATTCAGCCACACAAGAGAGAAATAAAGAGCGTATGTATAGATCAGAGGGTCCCAGAACCTCCTCAGGTTCCATTAATTTGCAGAGTGCCTCAGAGAATTCAGAGAAACATTTCACTTACTACATTGTCGGTTTATTACGCAAGCATATAACCAGGAACCGCCAGATGGAAGAGATGCATAGGAAAAGGTACGTGGAAGGGCACAGGGCTTCCATGCTCTCTGGAAGCACCATTCCCCCTCCATCTCCACATGTTCACCAACCCAGAAGCTCTCTGAAGCCCATTCTTTTGGATATTTACGGAGGCTTCGTTACATAGACATAGTTTAAATCATTCGCAGCTGGCAATTGATTTAAATTCCAGGCAGGTGGTGGGAGTGAAAGTTCCAAACTTCTAATCATGTAATTGGTTCCTCCGGCAACCAGCCCCCATCTTTAGGTTGCCCCTTAGCAAACGTAGGTACTTTCCAAAAAGTCACCTCATCTACATACACTCAGATGTTTAAAGGGGTTATGAATATCAAGATACCTTTATTGCTCTTATCATTTATGAAATTCCAATGGTTTTAGAAGCCTGTGCCAGAAATGGGGTCAAAGACCAAAAGTACATTTCTTATTATAAATCATATTATCACACTGTGTATCCAAAAAGGATGGAAGAATTCCAGCAGAAAGGAACTGGGGTTATGGACGATTCCCAAAGACTGGAATGAATTGCATCTGCTTAGATCAAAGAAAAAGAGGCCTAAAAAGGAAGCTGTGAATGCCCTTAGAAAAAACTCACGAGTCAGCTTTAAGTGCCTTTCAACCCTAGAGAATGAGAAGCCAGCTTCCAGTGGAAAATTCTTTCCCGTTCTTTTCCTGTTCTCTTCCAATTCTTTTCCACATGCCCTGAACAGAAACTGGCTAGTAAGGTTAGAACATGAGAGAAGAAGGGCAGAAAAGGAGAAGCACGATGTAGAGAAAGAGACAAAAAAAGAATCTCCCAGGGCACAGGAAATGACTCACACTAAATAGATGTTAAAAAAAAAGAGGTGGGAGATAAAATGATAAAGTATTTCTACTACATCAGGAGACATGTGTGATTCAAATACCTGAGGCCAAGATAGCCCAAGGCCCTCCAACATCCGATGGTCACTATTTCATTTAACAGAAAAATGAAATGACTCAAGACCCATTTCACATAATAGCTATGTGTTATTAGCTCTAATGTGTTGCCACCCCCACCCCAATAAAGCAGCAAAGGTCAGTTTCCTTGGTTAATTTGACGATGATGAGTTTGCTACATGTGTGTTCCTGAGTCATTATATCCTTTATACTTCTTTTTGAGTGTCCTTTGGTTTCCATTTATGGTTCATCCTTCCTAGAGTAACTAGGACATGAAAATATACAATAATCTACCAGAGCATTTTATTTTCAAAAATGTGAAAGAATGTCTCTGGGAGTTGCTGCTTGGTAAGTCCATGCACCAGCAGGAAGTTCCAGGATATCTAAATTGGTGCGTTTGGAAAACATGGTCACGGCTGGAACACAAAAACTACTTGTTTGTCACAGCACAGCAATGACTTGATGGCAGAAAGTGCCATGAAATGACTGCATCTAGACCACAGGTTATAGAACAAAGTAGAAGAAACCAATTTTTTGGCCTACTATTCCCTTTTCTTTGTTTTCCTTCTTGATTGACCTTCCTTTTTTTTATTTTTATTCAAGCTTCCATCTGCCTTTTAATTAAGAGTCAGAATGAACTATTGACCTATGAAAAACTAAGTAACTCGTTTATTCCAGACCATAATTAAAACAAAAAAAGTTTTGTGTGGGTTTTGTGTGTGTGTGTGTGTGTGTGTGTGTGTTTAAGTAATGATGCCATTTTCTCTAGTTTGAATTAATCTTCTGGGGGCCAAAAGTCAGAACCTGACCCGGGTGAGTGCGGGGCGGGGGTTTTCCCAGAAGGCAAGCAAGACGCAGTTGGGCCTGCAGGGTGACGGGGAGTGAGGGGAACCAGGGTGTCCTGCCGCAGGTGCAGAGAAAGGACAGGCTGCGGCCTGAACTTCCGAGGCGGCTCAGAGGGAGGCGGGATGGGGCCCAAGGCACTGCAGCCCGGGCCCTCTTCCCAGAAGAGCTCTCAGCAATGGCTAACAGGAGTCCACGCGACTGCCTCAGTTCACCACCCCCGCCCCCCACACACATTTGTGAGGAGCACCTGCCTCGCAAACACCAATTCTTGGGCACGCTTACCTGCACCCCACCACCCCATGCCCCCAACAGTCCCACAGTCAGACTCACAGTGCAGAGAAGTCTCGCCCAGGGGAAGGTCCGGGCTCCAAGGCTGCACAGGCTCAGCAGAGCCCGCGGCTTCAACAGGGAGTGAACCACCGTGCGCAGCTGCAGGCCTGTAGCCTGCCTGGCCTGAAGGGCCCTGACCCAGGACTTCCGGCGCAGAACCCTGGGCGCATTCGGATGTTTGCTGAGGTCCGAGGCTGAAGCGCCCCAAAGGTGATCCATTGCGCATCCTTGGGGCCAGTTGTTTCTCCCAGCAGCTTCGAGTGGAGGTGTCTAAATCCCACCCAGGAGACCATTGCTGCCTGGGCCTTGAATCATTCCTCTAACGAGCAGACTCAAGGCACTGCTCTTTCTGACCCAGCACCCCCCCTGCCATGAGAAAGCTGGATCTTCACCACCACCACCCCTCCCCTTCCCCTCCCAACCCCCCACCCCCCAGAGAAATTTTGGAAAACACCAGATGAACAAAAATATGTGTCATATAGTCCCAAAGGACTAGATAAAAAGAAAGAGCAGAAAAATATTTGATAAAAAAAAAGACTTCCCAAATTTGATACAAAATCTTAGTCTACATATCCAAGAAGCTCAATAAACTCCAAATAGGATAAATGCAAAAATCACACCTAGTCAGAGTTTTGAAAGTGAAAATATTGATTGCAGCAAGAGAAAAATGTTCCATCACATGTAGGGAAACATCAATATTTTTGAAGTCTGTTTCATATCAAAAATAATGGCAGATAGAAGACAGTGGAAGACATTCAAAATTCAGAAATAAAAAATAGTCTTCCTAATTTACTGAGGTAATAAATATACTTATTACCTTGACTGTGGTGATGATTTCATAGGTGTTCATATGCCAAAACTCATACAATTGTATACTTTAAATATATAAAGTTTCTTGTATATCAGTTGTATCTCAATAAGGCTGCTTAAAAATTCTATATACAAAAAATTTTTCATAAATGAAAGTGAATAAAGACCTTCCCAGATAAACAAACACTGAAAATGTGTTCCTCATAGATTTATCTTACAAGAAATTCTCAAGGAAGTCCTTCAGGCTGAAATGAAATGACACCAGGACATAAATAGGAAGATATGATGAAATCCAGAAATGATAAATATGTGGATTACTGAAGCCGAGGGAAAGTTGTCTAAGGCAGAAGAGAAGGAAATAATTTTGAATGAACACAAAGGCAAATTCATGGTCATGTTCTGAAATTGGATTGTCTTGATATTTACACACCTATATAAAATTTCTGAAATCACTGAATTGCATACTTAAATAGATTATGAATTTTATAGTAATTAAGTTATACTTAAATACAACTAATTTAAAAGCCAATTAACGTTATCATATTTACAGAATAAAAAAGCAAAACCAAATGATCACATTAATATATGCTTAAAGGCATTTGACATCATTCAATATGAATTAAAAAGATAAAAAATTTAAGAATAAAAGGAAACATCCTTAACCTGACAAATAGCATCAACACTTACACTTAACATCATATGTAAAAAAAGATTAAATGGTTTTCTCTTATGATTAGAAAGGTCATGGATATCCAGTGTTACACTTCCTATTTAAGATTTCACTGGAAGTTCTAGCCAATGCAATAAGCAAGAAAAATAAAATGCATACTGATTTGAAGAAAAAAAATAAAACTGTTTATATTACAAAAATCATTCTTATTTACATAGAAAATACCAAGGAATAAATCTACAAGTTCCTAGGAATTTTTTAAAAAAATGTCAAGTTGAAAGAATGCAAGATCAATATACAGAATAGATTGTATCTCTTCTATATATTAGCCAGGACCAATTGAAAGCTGAAATAAGTTACCTTTAAGTTGCTTCAAAAATTAGATATTTGGTGCAAAAATCTAACATAATATGTGCAGGATTGATATGTTAAACACTACACAAAACTAAAAAAAAATAAAATACATAAATAAATGGCAAGGTATGCCATGTTTATGGATTTGAAAGCTCAGTATAATTAAGATGTTAATTCTCTCAAATTGTTATATATTAAAAAATCCCAGTCAAGTCCTAGCAGGAATTCGGGTATATATCTACAATCTAGGTCTAAATTATTTATGGAACACAAAGTTACTGGAATAGCCAAGATAATTTTGAGAAAGAATAAAGCTGGAAATATCAGCATCTATTTGGGGTATAATCATATTAAGCTATGATCATCTAACAAGTGTAACCTTGTGAAAGGGTAGACATAGAGATGTGTAAAACAGAACAGAGTCCAGAAATATATGCACATAAACACAGTTAGTTGATTTTGAAAAAGCTGCAAAGGTAATTCATGAAGAGAGAATAGCCTTTGCAACAAAGTGTGCCATAACAACTGAATATCAATATGCAAATAATTGAGCATTGATCTCTGCCTTTGCAAGGAAGGAAACAAATCTTTCATTCTACCCATCCTAGGCTTTTCCTGCTGAGCCCTATAAATGAGACTGGCTAGAGACAGATTAATGAGAGCAAACAAACAAGTTCAATGGCATATGCAAAGCACTTACACATGGGAGTACCCAGAGATGAGGAACTCAAAGAGTTAGTTAGTATTGAGGTGTATATCTTGGGCTAAAACAAAGAAAAAGGAATTTGGGGCTTCTGAGCCGAGGAGGCAAGTTAAAAGAAGGTGACCAGGAAAATAATGGTAAGCAAAGGTTGTTTGCTAAGATTTATTTTGCAGCTATAAGTCAGTGCTTTCTCCATTGGTAAGAGTTGTTGAGAGACCTCCTTCTCTTCCTGATAGATATTTCTGCAAAAGGAAATTTCCTTTATAAATTTAACTTTCCTTAAAAAGAAAAACATGTGCCTTGTTTTCAGAGCTGTGCCTGTGTCTGCTGGTCCTCAGTGGCCCTTAACTCAAAGTAATCCAAATGCCAAAGAGGCGGACTTTGGGATGGCATATTCTGGTACCTCTTATCTCATACTTTATACAAAAATTAATTCAAAATGAGTAATAGATGTAAATGTAAGTGTAAAACCATAATATTTTAGAAGAAATTTCAGAGAACATCTTTATGACCTCAAGTTAAGCCAACTGTTCTTTGTTAAAACATTTAAAAATGATTTATTTTTTAAAATAAAGTTGGACTTCATCAAAATTAATTTTTTTTTGCTCTGAGATGGTTAATGGAATAAATATACAAGCCAAATACTGAAGAAAATATTTTCTCCATATCCATCTGTTGAAGTACAATGTGTAACATATTTGAAAAGATATAAATATTTGAATGATAATTCACCACTGAAGATATACTGATGGCAAATATGCATAATAAAAGATACTCAATGTCATTAGTCATGGAAAAATGCAAATTATAACCTCAATGTAATGATAGCACAACTATTAAAGAGGTTAAATTTTTAACAAATGACAATGTTAAGTTTTGAGGGTCTGAGCAAATATTGCTGGAGGGAATGCAAAATTATATTTCTTTTTTTTAACAAATCAAAATTTTTTTTTTTACATTCAATAGATTTTGTATTAATTTCAGGTGTATAGCACAGTGATCCAACAATCACACACTTCACAAAGTGCTTCCTCAGTATTTCCAACAGCACCTGACACCATACATAGTTATTGAAATATTATTGACTGCATTCCCTGTGATGTATTTTACATCCCCATTTCTATTTTATCCTATATAATAAAAGGGTAATATGCAAATTGATCCTAATGGTGGAACGACCAGACGACCGCTCAACCAGTCACTATGAGGCACACTGACCACCTCTTGGACGCTTTCCCCAGCTGGCAGGCTCACATCACCTGATGGCGAATGGGGAAACGAGGGTGGGTGGCAGGGGACATGGGCAACGTCAGGCCAAGGCCCCCACCCCACTGGTCACCCCACACACAGAGGGCTACCCGTGGCGGGGGTGGGGCTGGCGAGTGGGCAGGAATGGCCAACTTCTCAGTTCCTCCCCCCGGCCGGCAGACTCTGACCACCTGATTGCAAATGGGGAACCAGGGATGGGTGGTGGCAGGCAGGGGTGGAGGAGGCCGACTACGGGCAGCCAGGGAAGATGGCCCTGATCGCAGACCAGGCTTAGAGACCGTACCTGCACACAAATGTTGTGCGCCAGGCCTCTAGTATTTCTTATAAAATTAAACTTACTTTTACCATAGGACCTAGCAACTTCATTCCCAGGAATTTACTCAGAAATAAAAAGTATTGTTAACAAAACAACCTGCATATGAATATTTATAGCAATGTAATTCATAATGGCCAAAACCTAAAAACAGATGTCCTGTTTCATGCTGTTGTATGATATTATATGCTACTAGAGGCCCAGTGCACAAAAATTTTTGCACTGGGTGGGAGAGAGTCCCTCAGCCTGGCCTGTGCCCTCTTACAGTCCAGGAGCCCTCAGAGAATGGGGCCCGGGCCTAAGCTGCAGTTTGGCCTCCCTCTGTGTGAGGCAACCAGGCCAATCAGGGGAAGGCACCACTCCCATCACCCTGCCGCTGCTGCTGCGGCCGCCACAGCCGCCCTAGGTCCTCACAGCTGCCACGGCGTTGTCCAGAAGGATGTTCAGCTGTCCAGTCTAATTAGCATATTATGCTTTTATTATTATAGATAGTATAAATGAGTCTCACATGCACTATACTTCCTAAAAGAAGCCAAAATAAAAAAGGTTACATACTGCCCTGGCCGGTTTGACTCAGTGGATGGAGCATCAGCCTGCGGACTGAAAGGTCCCAGGTTCGATTCTGGTCAAGGGCATGTACCTTGGTTGTGGGCACATCCCCAGTGCGGGGTGTGCAGGAGGCAGCTGATCGATGTTTCGCTCTCATCAATGTTTCTAACTCTCTATCCCTCTCCCTTTATCTCTGTAAAAAGTCAATAAAATATATATTTTTTAAAAAAAAGGTTACATACTATATAGTTTCATTTATATCAGCAGTTCTCAACCTCTGGGTAGCGACCCCTTTGGGGGTCTAACGACCCTTTCACAAGGGTCGCCTAAGAATATTGGGAAAACACATATATAATTACATATTGTTTTGTGATAATCACTATGCTTTAATTATGTTCAACTTGTACATGAAAATACATCCTGCATATTAGATATTTACATTATGATTCATAACAGTAGCAAAATTACAGTTATGAAGTAGCAACAAAAATAATTTTATGGTTGGGGGTCACCACAACATGAGGAACTGTATTAAAGGGTCACAGCATTAGGAAGGTTGAGAACCACTGATTTATATGATATTCTGGAAAAGTCAAAGCTATTAGGATGGAAAACGAATAGTGGTGGCAATAGGTTGAGATGGCAGAGGGAGGATCTGAGGAAATCAGAATTTTTTTGTGTGTAGTAAGAAAAGTCTTCTCTGACTATATGAAATTCCTAAAATTTACTAAAACATATGTGAGTGTGTGTGTGCATGTGTGTGTGTGCGCAGATGTACATGTATATAGTAAAATTTAGTATTCATATATATTTATTATTTATTAAATTTTGTGGATATATATATATATTATTGTATGTAACTGAAATAAATTTAAATAAAATAACTATTGAACACATGATGGTATGGATGTCTATTTCTCTTCTTAATGCCTCCAAAACACTCCTCATCTCTTTATCTATTTTTTGCTTGTTCTGCAGAATTTCCTTAAAGTTAACTTTCATTTTATAATATCTCTTTTTAGTTGCATCTTCTATACTGTTTAATCTATCCACTGAGTTTTAATGACAACTATTCTATTTTTCTTATAAGTTCTAGTTGGTTATTTTTCTTATCTGTTCTATAATTTCAAATAAAATCTTCCTTCTTTCTCATTGTGCTATACTATTTTAAATAAATAATTAAAATATTTCACCTATCTATTTGACATTCTATACAAAATAATATGTATTTCATTATTTTTGATAGGCAATATTTATTAAGTGACATAGAAGGGGTATCTGACTCTCAGTTTCTCTTTTTTATGATTCTATATTTACCTGGGCTTTCTATTTGGAAATTTATGAGTTTCGTGTTTACTATTTGTTCTTCCAGAGAATATTTGCTTTAGCTTTTATCAGGCACCTTGGTGAAATAACAATAAGACCAATCTAAGTTAAGGTCTCAGTTTCTTGAGTCAGGTAGCTTGTGTAAATAAAAATTCCCAGTCATGGTGAGAGGAAGTTTGCAGTTAAAAAGTTCCAGGGAAATAGTTTCTTTTTATCTTTCTAAGTTGAGAAGGACAAGTTTTCTTGCCTACTTTTCATGGTGGGCACATTGTTGACTTCTTTACTGAGTTTGTAAACTTTCAGAGGTCTTATATTCATGCAGGAATTTCTGTATCAACTCTATATTCATAGTTTGCAAGGCCTAAAGTGTGGCCACTACAAGCTCGGGGAAATTGTTATATCCTCTATGTAGTTGTTATATCCTGAGTGTCTAGATTTAAAGAGATTGGTCAACGCTCACTACACAGGCACATTTCCATAGACAAGTATCTTTACCATTCTAGAATCTTATATTACCATAAAGCTTTTCCATATTTCCTTGAAATGTTGTCAGTTCTACATAATCCATCATTTTTAGTTTTTTAAAAATAAGGTGTTGTTTAGGTATGCTAGGAAATATAGTCTCTTATATTGCCATCATCAAAAGTGGTAAAGAGAAAATAAAAAGTGGTAAAGATATTATAAATTATGTGATTACCTTTATTTATCTACAAATTAAGAAACCATAATCATAGTTTATTTTAATTTTATTGAACTTCCAAAATTATTATGTAGGAGACCAGAACATGCCACTTCAAACTATGTCTCTTTAGCATAAAAAAGTGTTCTGAGACACAGGAGAAGCTCTAAAAACAGAGTAGTAGTTTGAAAGGAAAATTCACATTTATATATAAAGAAATTTTCATTTGTAGGAGTCTTTCCCTCTCTGTACCAGGAAGAGGAGGACTCTAAATCACAAGAGAATCATATAAATGGAGAAGGCATATACTTAATCTTCATAACCAACCTCACCCTTGTTTGCTATTCTTTTCCTGATCACTTTCTCATAACTGACTTTCTACACACCCCATTTCTTTTGTTTTTAGATGAATATGGTATTTAAGCCTGAAATCTAAGCCACCTTGAGGGTTACTCATTTTTACCTGGATATCTCTCAGATACACATAAAATAGGAATGTTAATAAATTTCTGTTGTTGTTTTTTCCTCTTGTTAATCTGGTCTTTTGCAACAAGAGTCCTAGTTGAAAATTTAGAAGGATAGAAGGAAATTTAACTATGTTTTTCTCCCCTACTGATATGGGATGGAGTTGGTGGTGGGGTGGGGGGATCCTCTTCCCCACTGGGTGCTGCTGGTAGACTTCTTATGATATCCCAAGAAAAATAATTTTCTGAGACTACCATGAGCAATTTTTATTTACGTGAATGAGTTATTTTTATTTGCATAGAATTTAATCCCTGTGTTTCTGAAGTCCTATATCCCTTATTCTAGTCATAGAAGTGTAGCTGGGATTTCAGTAAAGCTAGAAGCAAAGCCAGTGAACAGTTTCCTTTCCATGTTGAAGGCAGGTCCAATATAGCATCAAGATGGTTGCAGTCCATCAATCCACTACGTGCGGGGGTCCACATGGCCATGAGCCACACACGAGAATGCTAGGAAGCCAAGCATGAGCCATCAGCCACGCATGCCAAGAGGAACCAAGAGAGCGAACTTCTTTGTTCTGGGGATTATATATCCCAAATTTCCCTGAGCTTGTAGTGGCCACACCCATTATTTCCAATGACACCTGTTCCCAACTGTGACTGAAAGCACCCTCCCTAGTCTTCCCAACTTTATTGGGCATGCATCTATCTTCCCTTTGTCCAGCCCCCTTCCCCAGCGTTTTTCAGCGAACATGCCTATAATGTCTGACCTTCCTTTTGCTCCTTTTTTATTAGTAATAATTAGCTAATATCAATGGTATCACCACCATAACAAATGTGTTTCTGCTTAGACTGCAAAGAGCACATAAGAAGTGTACTTTTCCATGTGGCTGATATAACTAAATGCATTTCTATTTATCATGGAAGATATAATTATGCTGAACAGAGTTTCAGCCAATGAGCCAGACTGGATATATAGAAAGGGAAGGCATAACCTAGAAGCATGTCCAGAAGCAGAAAAGATATGCTCCAAGTAAGTCACAACACAGATCTGGCCAACATGAGTGACAGGTTCAGCAACTGAAACTGGCTGGCTAATGTGAATCAAAGCAGAAGATATAAACAAATGCATGGGCTTGAATTTAAATTTAAGCACAGTTGACTAAAATGTTTCAAGTTGAAGAAGGCACAGAGGTGATTCCAAGAGTGAAGAAGGAACTGTGGATAACAAATGGGTAAGAAAAAGGAACATAGAAGAAAAACAGCATATTCATAAATATTCTCTACAAAATTTGTTTGGGTGTGGCATTATTGCACTTGTCTTCTATCCCCAGGTGCTTTACCCATGAAGCCTAAAGATTCTCATCAAACTTCTGTAAACTCACCATTTCTGTGCCTTCCTGGCCTGGAATGTGTTGGCAGAGTGGCACTGAGTGCTCTGTGCTTATCAACAGAAGCAATCCAATCCTAATCCACTCCCTCACACCCTAAAAATAAAAATCAGAATGTGTGACCCTACATTTCAGTTTACTAGGAAAGCAGTGTTTTTGCAGATTCATATTTTTTTGTTTTGTTGTTGTTTACATAATTTGGAAATAAATGAAAAAATTATTATTAAACAATAGTTTAAGTGTTTTAAATAGGATAACATTTTTAAGTAAGCAAATGACTTGAATTTTCTTATTCATACATCTATTTTCTCCTTGCTTTCTGGAATATTAAGTAGTCCTTTCAATTTAATATTATGATTTTTTAAGAATATATTTAAAAATCAAACTAGATTACAGAAGGCTTTTTAAAAATGTACCACGAGAATTTAAATAAATGATGACAAAAGGTACTGAGTGCTTATTAAAGCATTAATTTGAAAGATATGAGTAGCAAGATTTTTATGATATTATTGTTTAAATTAATATCTTTCTAATTTTTAAGCCAATCATTTTCAATCACTTTTAGGGTTAAAGGAAGTGATCATATGTTTTTCTCTCATCGATGTTTCTAACTCTATCCCTCTCCCTTCCTCTCTGTAAAAAATCAATAAATATATATATTTAAAAAAAAGGAAGTGATCATAAAATATGAGCATGTGCGTATACTCTAGTTAATAAAAATCATTTAAAAATACTAAAATATAGATTGCAATTATTTCATTTGGTTGCAGACTAACATCTGGTTGATTGTTATCTGCTTTGAATACTTACTATAATTGGTGATAGTATTGATTTTAATTAAATTAAACAGACTGTTTCAAAATTTTATTTATATAGTGACAATTTTTCTAACAAAAGTTGTAAACATATGCCTAAATAGCTTGTACAAATGAAAAGGTTCTTAAATGTTATAATAATTTTAAAACACATGTAATTCACCACTGAAAAAAATTAATATTCTCCTGAAGCATTTGCCATCTATCTAATAGCACAAAGCTAAAATGTTACCAATTTGGCCGAACCGGTTTGGCTCAGTGGCTAGAGCGTCAGCCTGCGGACTCAAGGGTCCCAGGTTCAATTCTGGTCAAGGGCATGTACCTTGGTTGAGGGCACATCCCCAGTGGGGGGCATGCAGGAGGCAGCTGATCGATCTCTCTCATCGATGTTTCTAACTCTCTATCCCTCTCCCTTCTTCTCTGTAAAAAATCAATAAAATATATTAAAAAAAATGTTACCAATTTGAACAATACTGAAATAAAAACATATTTATTCAAAAGAGAATAAATGAAAGAAACTCTGCATAATTATTTTAAGATCTACAAAAGCTAAGTAATAATTTACAATAAAGATATAATACTTTTGAAGGTGTTGGTTCATTATTCTGTCAGGGAATTAAAGTATAATGACTGTTGAAAATTTATTGTATATCATTATATTCTAACTTCAAATATTTTTAACCCTTTACAGACTATTGAATCAATTGGTTCATTCACTAAAGTCTGTAAAGTTTATAGAAGTAAACTATATATATACATATGTATCAATAAATATATATATATTTATTTCACACATATTTATTTTAATATATATTTATTTTAATACTATATATATATATTTATTTTAATATATATATATACTATGCTGCTGTTAAAAAGAAGGAACTCTTACCATTTGCAACAGCATGGATGGAACTGGAGAGCATTATGCTAAGTGAAACAAGCCAGTCAATGAAGGAAAAATACCACATGATCTCACTCTTTCATGGATAATTAAGACCATTACAAACTTTTGAACAATAATAAATACAGTGGCAGAGCTGCCTCAAACTGATTGTCGGACTGCAGTGGGAAGGCCAGGGAGGGTTGGGGGATAGGAGGGAGGGGAATAAGAGATCAACCGAAGGACTTGTATGCATCCATATAAGCATAACTAATGGACATAAGACACTGGGGGGTAAGGGAGGGTAGGGGCTTGTCAAGGCTGGGGGGGGAAAAGGACACTTATGTAATACCCTTTGTAATACTTTTAGCGAAAAAAAAAATTGTTATTATGGACATTGACTTTTTCTACATTTTTATATGATTACTTAATTTTCCTCCCCTTTAAAGGTGGTAAATACCCAACTTTGCCTTTGTTTAATAAATAAAGTTGATTGTGATGTTTACAAGTTTTAAAAAAAATATATATATATATATATTTTTCTGTAAGTTATCCAACCTTCTTTATTCCTTGTTAAATAAAAAAAATTATTTAATGCTATCATTTGTTCTGATAGGAAATAATTGCAAAATGCAAAAATTACAAACAATTCAGTAAACAACATTTATAAGTGCAGTGATTGTAATGGTTCATGTGAAGCTAACAGTAAAATATTAAAGAGAATTAACTGACCAAGTAAGCTAATAAGATTAATTTTAATGCTATTGAATAAGCCTCATTCTTTGGGAGAACAATGTAGCAAGCACATTTTTTTTTCTGCCCAAAAGCAAAGGCATATGCATTTATACAGTGAACTTATACAGATAAGACCCAAATTTTAAAAGTTAATAAAACCAGCTGAAATATATAAACATGTATTTATGTTTAAGTTGATTACAAATTAAACATTTAAAATTTCTTTTATATTTTATTTTTAATCCTCACCAGAGGATATTTTTCCATTGAATTTAGAGAGAGTGGGAGAGGGAAAGACAGAGAGAAATATCGATGTGAGAGAAACACATTGATTGGTTACCTTCTGCACGTGCCCCAACCAGGCCCGGGTCAGGGAGGAGCCTGCAACCCAGGTACCTGCCCTTGACCAAAATCGAATCCAGGACCTTTCAGTCTACTGGCCGATGCTCTATCCCTGAGCCAAACCAGGTAGGGCCAATTAAAATTGCTTAATGAGAGAAACCACCATTACTTCATTAGGAAAATGCTCAGAATGTATTTCCATAATCTTAAGTACCCCACTGAGCAATGAAGAAGAAGGGCTAAAGGGGTGGAATAAACCAGAGAAATTTCTAGAACCTATACACTGTAATCTGGGCTCTAACATGTATAGAAAGCCACTTCACATAATGACAGTGATGAATGCAAAGTAGGTTTCAGAAGGCATTAATTTCTGTGGAGATCTAATTTAGTATGGGGAGACATGATAGAATTGTTGAGGAAAGTAATAGTTAAAGCCAGGTGGTTTGCTAGGAGGGTAATCTGTTCAAAGCCCATTCGCATAAGCTATAATTGTTTAGCACAAAGTGGATTGTTTCTGGAGACATGGATATATATTTCTCCAGATACTCTAGTAAAAAATCTCAGATGCTCCAGAATAAGAAAATCTAAGTGTTAATACAAATTAGGTCACAGTAATTTTGAGGTTGGTTCAGACTAAACTCAGAAACTGAGCTTCATAACAGAATCAAAGTTTTTAGGTGTGAAGTACAGGAGAAGGGATACATTGAAGTTATGCATGTATAATTTCATTATATGATTTAAAAAATCTGTTTCCTCTTTTATTTATTTTTAATTACAATTTTCATGTTATTATCACTAAAATATTTTAACTAATGTATCTTTCCATTAAATTATGAATTGAGGGAGCATATTATACTTCTATATAGTTAGCACATTCTTATTTAAATGATCAATTAACCTTTTATTAAATACTGTCTTGTGGTGATTACAATGACCAAAGTCAAATGCAAATACAATAAAGTAAAAGCATTTTTAAAATGGATGTAAGCATGAATAGATTTTATCATTTATGTTTCTTTGATAGAAGCATATACACTTAATTTTCTGAAAAGTTGTAATGCATTGCAAATAAACACATTAGAAATATATTTTGTGATCTTTATAGTGTATGAACAACTTTTTTCATTTTTATCAATATATATATTCATATAAGAAAGACATATTCATAACTTCCTCCATATTCCCTTTCATAGGTATGAGAAAAGTATTATTTTCCTAACAGGGATTTAATCAAATTACAATTATCTGCCTGAACGGAAGGCAGAAGTATCACAGCCCCTAAACAAAAGAAATATAAAAACCGCATATACTGACTTTTGAATGTGTTGTGAGTCATGTTTATAGCTTGCCATTAATGTTACATTGAAGGGGGTGCTAAAATCAGTTTATGAAGCATTCACTAAATGATGTAGAGGAAATAGGAAACAGAAACTTGGTTTGTGGTGACAGAATCCTTCCTGACATTAAATGTATGACATAAATCATCTCCTTACTAGATAATCAATGAGAAAAATTGCCTGATTACTATACTGCAGTTTAGTAATGAAGACAAGTGCTTGTGGCCAATTATTTGATCTCTAGGTTATCTATAATATGGCTGAATTCTTAGAATATTCTACAACAAAAGCTATACCATTATAGTACATTTTTCACTTATCACAAAGGAGTGAGCATGGTGGGTAGTGCTAATTGTTATGATGTCATTTTGAGATCAATTTTTAATCCTTGTATCAAAATTTCCCATTCTTTTTATGACTACGAATCTCATCCAGGCATAAAATTAACAAGATCCTTATTTACAAATTCATATTAAGGCCTGAATGACCGAGTCCTAATATGTCTTGAATACTCTTGTATATTTGTATTTGTAAGAAGAAATATGGTAATGTGTATATTTTAGAATAAGTATAACTTTAATCATAGAACAAAAGTGAAGAATTTTATCCCATAGGTAATGTTTAGAGTATGATGTAAGTAGAATATCTTTACATTGTCTCTTAAATCTGTTATATGAAGACATATAATGTCTAACTGCACAAAATGTAAGAGTTGAAATCACCTATCCTATCTCTTTGCCTTATTAACTAAAATTATAGTGTACTGTGCTATTTATTTTTCTTTCTTCCTTTCCCTGCTTTCATTTCCCATACTTTAAATGCTGTTTATAGGATCAACAGTCTTTTATTATATAGTTTTAGTACTTAGGGTCTAGTATGAATTCTATCTACTGCACAACTTCAAGTACCTGAAAGAATGCCAACTTGCAATCACTTAATGATAAAATAGAATCTTTATAAGAAAAGAAAACCTAATATTTTACTTTACCCAGAAGGTTTCTAAAATTTTTATTGATCTGTTTCTGAACAAGGCTAAGAAGATTGCATTATTTATCTCAAAGTGATGTTAGCATCCCAGATAAGCAAGAGAGCTATCCATTTTTAGCTTTTATGATGAATTCACCTTGGACTTGAATACATTAAACAAATACTACTGATGTTACATCATTGTATGCACAATAAAATACTACTGAGAGAGGAAGAATATATGCAGTTGATGTGTGAAAAATTATGGAACAGAACTAAAAAAAAACCTCAGGGATTTTAAACAGTATAGAATCTACCTGTTCCTATTTAAATGCCAAGAAAGAAATGTGCACACACACACGCGTGTGGACACAAACACAGACAGGTGAACCTTTTTGTAAAGATATCTTCCCCATATTTTGAAGCTCTTTCCCTCTAATGAAAGTCTATAAAATGACATCCTGCCTTTGCATTTGAGAACGGATACTGCTAACAGAAGGAGAAACTGATTTGTTGAGATCCACTTCCCCTATGAATAGTGACTTCAGGATGTTACTTAATGCTATCTTTGTCAACAATGCTTTTAAGTGACTTCTACTCTGGGTGTTTTCTTAGCTTAAGCAAAAAAATTGAACTTTGGGCAAGAAAAAAAAAGAGGCAGAGGCTTAGAGGACTGATTTCTGGTGCCTGAGATTTAGCAAGAGTTAAAAACTTATCTTAAATCCTTTATCCTATATAATAAAGAGGCAATATGCAAATTGGCTGTCACTCCATCACACTGTAACAAGATGGCTGTGCCCACAGCGGAGGCGGGGTTCCCATAACAAGCCGTAACGAGTGATCAGCAGGGACCTGAGGCTGTGTGGCACTGGGAAGGAGTGGGGCTTGTTGGGGGGTCTCAGGCCGCTTCTCTTGCCCCAGCGCCGGGCCGGGGGACCTCAGGCTGCGCCCCCCGCCCCAGCGCCGGGCCGGATAACCTGAGGGTGCACTGGGGAACCTGAGGCTGCACACCCTGCCCAGCGGGGCTTGACAGGGGTTGGGCCGGCCGAGTCTGGGTTCTGGGTCTTGCACGATTTCAAGTTGCACAGAGGTAGGTGGAAACTTGACTCTGGGTTCCGCGGCATGCCCCAGACTCTGACAGGAGGAAGATTTTCATATACATTTTACTAATTTTCTTTCATCTCTGACACTTCTATTATAGAGAAAGGGCAAATAACAATATTAAAATATTTCCTCTAATTAATTCCCCTTTAATGTGCACAAATTTCATGCACTGGGCCACTAGTTTTATAGAAAAGGAAATAAAATGGAGAGCAAAGAGATGTGTCCCAAATTTGCACATAGATGTTTCCTATCAGAGTTTGGAAGAGAACCAGTTCTCTGTTAACTTATCTATAATGTGATTAAAACTAAAAAAAATGAAAAAAAGTGCATAGAATTAGTGGTATGAATGCTAATCACTGACAACAAATGGCCTCCCAGGCACTATAGTGAGTGTCATTATTTAATAAAATAAGGATGCACCTTCACTCTTCCAAAGCTCCTTTAAATAATAGCACTAAGGACAAGAGGGTATTGACTAGATCCAAACATTTAAATGTCAATACCATGAAAAAGAACCTTTCTCTATGCCTTTTCTTTTAAAATTTTTATATTTTCTAGATACCATTTTGCCCCTTTAAAATTTTTTATTTCTATATTCTACTTTTGATGGCTACTAAAAAAAAAAGAAAAGAAAAAAGAAATGCCATTTTGTTCAAGGAATTCACAACTTACTTGGAAGCAAAAGAATAGACAGATTAATAAAAATCCAAAGCAATAAAGAACTCTTAGAAGAGTAAAACTATTTTTGAGAATACAGACGATAGCAACTTGATTCTAAAAGGAAATTGAGAAGGTTTCACAAAGGTAGGAACTTGTGAGTTGGGACTTGACCATTGAATAGAATTTTGTCAGAACTGAAGAGCAAAGTGGGCAGCAAGGGTTATGCTGTTGGTGAAACTCAGTGCTGGAATGTAATAAACCCGGTTGGCACAGTAGGTGGCTAGTCTTTGTGCCTGTGGCTTTTTCTACTCTTATATAAATCATAAAGCACTAATAGTCAAAGTGTAACTTCCAAAGATGGCGATCAATACACATTCTCTGTCCTTCAAGAATAAGTAAGTCACAAGGAAAGATCCTTGAAGCAGGACAGAGGAAACTATATGGTTGTGTTTTTGTGGGTTGTTTTATGCATGATGAGGCATGTTTTTTCTTTGAGGGAGAGAACTTACCTCAGCAATAGAGGTCCCAAGAGGAAATGACTTCCATTCTCCACACTGACAAGGACCATGACTTTATTGCCCTCTGCAGCACTTAGCGCACTGTAGATGTTTAATTATTGAAGGCTTCTCTCACTACATTGAGTAATGTTGAATTCTAACATCCAAGCTTATGTTTCGCTGTTCTTATGATGGAAATTTAGAGCTTCTTCTCAAGTGCAGAGTCAAGTGACAAGTGAGTAATTCTCTTCCTTCCAAATGCAGGGTCAATAACACTTAACAAAAGGTTCTTACTTATAAATCATCTTGTTCAGTGGCTCCTAACCTGGTGAGTGTTTCTCATATTTATAAATTATAACCTGATTCATTTACAGTAAACCTACTACCATATATGGGTAAATGTGAATTTTAAGAACATTAAACATTGAACTCTGTTAATATGTTTGTCACAAGGCAACTCATGATTTGGCATTTTACCTTAGATCACATTGGAACATTTGCCACATTTAACAAACATCCTGTTTCATCCTTGAGAGAAATAAAAGTGATTAACACCTTTACAAGCATGCTTCTAGTATTAAATGAGCTTGGTTCTTCCCTAATGTTAAGCTACATTAGTGTTCAGAATTTTAAATGAGAATCAATGAAAGAAATGGATTCCGTACTTGAGTATTTTTGTTATTATATTGTTGGTCTAAGTTTGTAAGAGGAAATTCTATGTAGTAAATCATGGTAATCCTAAACTATACAAGGCCCATAGATTTCCATAGAGATTTGGAAAATTCACATATCTGACCTAGAACTAGATGATATTAAATTTTTGTGACTAGTGAAGAGGCATTATGAAATAGTTATTAATAACTGTCCAAACATAGTAAAACATATATACATAAATACCAATGAACATATACTATATTCTTCATAGGAATGGCAAAATTGTTAACCAATTATAACATGTTCAAAACATTGACATTTTTCCCAGCCTGTGATTGAGTGGTTGAGCATTGGCCTATGAACCAGAAGGTCATGGTTCTATCCCTGGTCAGGGCACATGCCTAGGTTATAGCCTCGTTCCCCAGGAGGGGCATGCAGGAGGCAGCTGATCAATTATTCTCTCTCATCATTGATGTGTCTAACTCTCTCTCCCTCTCTGAAATCCATAAAAAAAATATACTTAAAAGAACATTTAATTTTTGAATTGTTTTTGTGGGATATTTCAGAAAGAGGAAAGGGGAATAAATGAAATCAACAATAACAGCAATAAAGAAAAAAATAGAAATGTCTAAGTAATACTGATATTGACCCAACATTTTAAAATATTTTTAGCAATATGTAGGCTAGTTATAATAATTGAACAAAATAAACCCCAATTTTTAGTTAGATCCGGGTATTTTTTCAGAAATGTGGCTGCATGTTAAGTTATAGTCTCTAAGAGTAATGTGAGTCTCACATTTTAAACCTTGATTTGATTAATTCACTTAGATTTCATGTTCTTCTGCCATTCCCTGGTATAATATCAACACTTTTGTTTCACTAAGAGGTCCCTTCCTAAAAGAAGTGTGGCTAGAAGTTGTCTTTTAAAAATAATTGTAGAAAAAATTTATTTAAAAAGTTGCAAATATAGTTATAGAATTTTCATTTACTTTTCACCTAATTTCCTCTAAAGTTAACATCTTACATTGCTATGGTACAATGATAAAAATTAAAAAATTAACATTGCTACAATATTATTAACTAAACTACAGACTGCTCAGATTTCACTGGTCATTCAACTAATAATTTTTTGAGCATTTAATCCAAGATCTCAGATTGCATTTAGATGTTCATGTCTTATTGATACCATTGTAACTAACCTTGTTATTAATAATAGGAAAGGAGCAAAGGGAAGACCAAATATGATGGGAATGCCATTTGTGCAGCTTTGCCAGGAAGCTGCAGTTTACCATTCCCCAGGGAGCCTCCAGCCTACTCCCTGCAGATCCTGGGGAAGGGACTGGACAAAGGGAGAATAGATGCATGCCCAGTAAAGTCTGGGTAAAATAGGAAGGCACTTTCCTGTCAGTCACACCTAGGAACAGGACATTTGCCAGAGTAGGTGTGGTCACTGTGAGCAAGGGAGGATTTGAGATATTTAATCCCCTAAATAAAGGAGATTGCTGTCTTACACTCCTGGTTTCCCTAGGCTCCTGGCACTCTTGGTTTGCAATCTCTTGGCTCTTGTGCTCCTGCATTTACCCATGGCCCTCAGCCACGTGGACCTCACACATGGACTAATAGATTGCATTAGCCTAATGCTAAACTGGTCCCAGTTCCAACATGGATTGAAAACTCTGGGTGCTGGCTTTGCTTCTAGCTCTTCTGAAGCCCCAGCTGCACTTCTTCCAGGACTGAATTAAGGGAAATGAAATTTTGGAAACCCAGAGATACAATTCCATGCAAATAAAAATCATTCATCCTCGCATTCAAGTCTCAGAAAATTATTTTCCTCTAGATATTGTAAGGACCCCACCCCAGCATCAAGTGGGGAAGAGGACACCCCACTTCCACCAATGACATTATCACCTTAAATAGCTAAATGTAATGGCTGTATTGCATGATAGGTGTATGTCTCACTTCTTAAGACTTGAAAGGACTGTTTCCAAAGTGGTTGGGCAATTTTACATTTCAAAAATAATGTCTGAGTATTCCATTGCTTCCATATCTTTGCTAGCACTTGACATAGCCAATCTTCTTAATACCAGTATTCTAACATGTGCCTAGAGAGGTATCTGAGTTTTTAATTTGCATTTCTCTCATGACTAATGATGTTGGTCATCTTTTCATGTGCTTATCTGCCATACCTGTATCTTCTTTGGTGAAGTGTCTGTTCACTCTAATTTCTGATTGCTCATTGTTAGTATAAATCAACATACATTTCTATCTAAGACAATCAAGTTTCAGGGAAAAAAAGTATGAAACAGATTCCAAGACACTGGATTTTATACAATGAAGGATCATGATGCCTGGAAGATAAGAAACAATTACAATCACTTTCTCAGGTTAACTTCCTTGAGAAAGTTTCCATTGTGCTGTGAATAGTGGGGGGAGGGGGGTTTAAAAAAATGAAGCTAAGAATTTGGAGAATAAAAGGCAATAGTTTACAATACAGAGCACTGGAGAGGAGAGAGATACAGAAGGTGTCAGAAATCTGAAGAGAGTGTCCCTCGAGAATTCAGCAGAATGCTAATAAGTACACACATGTGATGAAACTACCACAGATGGCGGGGGGGGGAGGGCGCGAGTGTTTGAAAGCATTATAGAACAATTCTAAGCATTCATACCAGCAGACTGGAAAAACATAATTAATTGCGCAGTATTGTCTTTACGTTAGCTGAGCTTTCTTTATGATTTGCATTTGTTTCCTTGATTTTCGTTTTTCTTTTGGAGGGGTGGGGGTGGCTGCTATAGGATTTAGATTACACATCTTTAATTTTTAAAAAAGTCTGCTTTCAAATAATCTTATCTTATTTTACATGTAGTGTAAGGTGATGACATAAAAAGAGTTCAAGCATATATAATGAAGTCTGTGTTGATAGATGACTCAATGATAAAATTAACCACCACCCCTTGTGCTCCCAGTCTCTCAACACATTAACACTGAATAATGTCCAATTTAGAAGATAAAGTTTTTTTGCAGCCTGGAAGAAATGTGAGTTTTTTAATTTTATTTCAAGGAAAACAGAAAAAGAGAAAGAAAGAAAGAAAAAATAAAAGAGAGAGAAAAAAAGAAAGATAAAGTTATATTTAATGAATATCAATTCAGAAACCTGAGAGTCATTCTTACTACACAGGTAAGGTTTTACTTTGAACGAAGAAAGATAGATACCTAGATACAACACATGGGGCACATAATCAACTGCTATGGTAATTCAGCCAAAACTTAGACAGTGGTACTACAGTTCCTAAAATTCCTCCTCTCAATTGTCAGGAATTTTATAGGGAATGCTGCAGAACACAGGCTATGAAGGAAAAAAAAACACAAAATAGCCCTAAGGGTGGGGAAAATAGACACCTTTCTATATAAAAGTCCAGTGACAAGAACAGCAGAACGACCAGCATGACCAGAACGACTGGTGGCTATGATACGCACTGCAGCAGCCAACCAGCCTGATCTGGGCCCCGATCACCGCCCCCCACAGCTGGCCTGGCCCCCGATTGGCCCCCAACACCCTGATCGGGGGCGGGGCCGGCTACCAACCTCCCGCAGCCGCTCCCCTCCACTGGCCTGGCCTGATGGGCCCCATCAGGATGGGCAGGATGGGCCCCACCCATGCACCAAATTCCTGAACCATGCCTCTAGTATACAGATTAAAAAGTTGACAGAGGGCTCCCATCCATATCTTGTCATTTATGTCATTAATATTGATCATAGTATAAAATATGGAAGTGTGGATATTTTCAACATACATATTAAATAATATGTTGAGAGAAATAGTTACAAAATTTTAATTTGCCTATTGACATCACAATATACTATCCAGTATTGAAATACTGTAAAGTAAATAAATTTCAAAACATTAATATGCACAGCCCTGATAGGGCATAGATTTCTTAAGGGGACAATTTGTTTTTAATCCTCACCTGAGAATATGTTTATTTAATTTTTTAGAGAGAAGAAGGAAAAGAGAGAAAGAGAGAGGGAGAGAGAGAGAGGGAGAGAGAGAAAGAGATATATCAACCGGTTGCCTTCTATATTTGCCCAGATCAGGGGATTGAACCAGAAACCTAGGTATGTGTCCTGACCAGAAATCAAACCTGTAACCCTTTTGTTGTATTGGATGACACTCCTACCAATTGAGCCACCCAGCAGGTAGAGGGGAAAAAATTTTGAGGTTTTTTTACATCCATTTTTTTATTCCCAGAAGCAACTGGCAATTCTTTATTTCTACAGTGCTATATGTCTGTTAAGTAAAGGAAAAAATGAATGGGTGAGGGCGTGACATGGAGTAAAATAAGTCAAAAGCTAGCTTCAGATATTGTAGTTATTTACCTGCTTGCTTTATTTTCTCTGCAACACACCTTTAGAAAGGCATTATTAATCAGCATTTGCTGTGGCAAGAAAATAACTAAAAAATCAGTGAATTTCAACAATAAAAAATAAATGCACTCACAATCACGCCAGTAAATTCTGCTCAGCCTCAACTACATTGTGTTCAGCTCTGCTCCTCAGGTCATCTTACTTCATGACCCAGGGATCGCTCTGAAATGAAGCCAGGTGTTCTCATGGAAGAAGAGAGGAGCAAGAAGACTAACTGAACTATAAAATATGTTTAAATCTTCTATTCATACATAGTGTACTCCATATAGGCTGTCATTCTCTTGGTCAAAGCAAGTCACATGGTTAAGCTGAAAATAGGGACAGAGAAAATACTGCACCTACAAGGAGACCTGTCAATCATGGGGATGCCTGATGCTCCTACAAGAGAGATTCAATTATCAGACAACAATACAAAGACCTTGGTGCATTGTTGTTTGTTTGTTTTTTATACTTAGAGATTCTTCTGTCACGATGGATGTGGACACCACAATATTATTTTCTAAAAATTTTAGAACCATCCTACTTTTTTGTGTACAAATATTTGCCAAATTTACATGTTGCTTGAATTCTGAGAATGTGTTTTAAAAACATATTTGTCTACTAAATAAGACTGCTCCTTTCAACTATTTCCAATCTTCCTAGGATATAAGTATTTATCATTATTTGTGCCCTTGACATGTTTAATTGAAGCTCAAAAGCACAAAGTTTTAGGAATCTATAATAATAAAAGCATAATATGCTAATTAGACTTGACAGCCTTCCAGATAAAACCGAGGCTGCAAGGGAAGCCCGGGTCCCAGGTGCCAGAGGGAAGCTAGTGCCAGCAGCCAGCGGAAGGAAGGCCTACTTTTGCATGAATTTCATGCATTGGGCCTCTAGTATAAATATAAATCTATAAAAACATTATAAAAATGAAATAAAAAAGAACCCTTTCCCAAATACAGTATATGAAAATTTTTTTACAAATAATAAATTCTGTTAAAATAAGTATGTATCTATCTTAAGTGAAAAAAATCATTTTTGAAAACTATACCTTAGAGGCAGATGTCAAACATTTTAATTTTTAAAAACATATTTTTATTGAGTTCAGAGAGGAAGGGAGAGAGAGAGAGAGAGGGAGGAGAGAGAGAGAGAGACATCAATGATGAGAGATTGATCGGCTGTTTCCTGCACGCCTCCCACCAGGAATCGAGTCCACAGCCTGGGCATGTGATCTGACCAGGAATTGAACCATGACCTCCTGGCATAGGTTGATGCTCAACCACTGAGCCACATGGGTTGGGCAGAAGTCAAACACTTTTAAATGTCATTGTTTTTCTTTAGCTATTTCTGAATACCCAAGTTCATAAGTTTCTTTTATATAACTTGTAAAACTTAAAATATTAAATAAATAGATACTTTATATCAGGTTGGTTAAGAGAAAAGTAAGAATTATTTGAACATAGCTTTAAAAAGTGAGTATTAAAAGAGGTAAACAACCTTATATGACAGTGTAAAATTAATTTTTAAATGAGCATGGCATTTTATCTAAATTGTTTGGAGATGGAAAAAATTTTGTCACTGTATGAAGAGTCAAGAACATTTTAAAAAGAAAATTTTCCAGTTGTATTAACACCTTAATCAATGACAAATTAGACTTTGTATAATAGTGTTAGAATCACTGAAAACCATTTTAAAGATGTCGTTTCTATTTAAATAATAATATTTATATTTAATAAAAAATTTCATGTATATTCAGGTCCTTTGCCCATTGTTTAATTTGATTGTTTTTTGTTTTTCTGGTGAGTTGTATATGTTCTTTATAGATTTTGGGGTATTAATTCTTTTTTAGATGTATCATTGGTGAATATGTTCTCCAATTCAGTAGGTTGTGTTGTCATTTTGTTGATGATTTCCTTTGCTGTGTGCAAACTTTTTAATTTGATGTCCTCCTATTTGTTTTTTTTTATTTTCTTTCCTTTGCCCAAAGATACATATCAGAAAAAATAGTGCTACAAGAAATGTCTAATATTTTACTACCCATGTTTTCTTCTAGAATTTTTATGGTTTTGAGTCTTACATTTAAATTTTTAATCCAGATCTTTCTTTTGTGCCAGCATGGATGGACCTGGAGAATATTATGCTAAGTGAAATAAGCCAAGAGAGGACAAATACCATGGGATTTCACTTATATGTCGAATATAATGAACAAAATAAACAAATAAAATAGAAACAGACTTATAGATACAGAAAACAGACTGACAGCCATTGGAGATTGGAGGGAATAAGGATTGAGGGCCTGGGTGAAAAAGGTGAAGGGATTAAGCAAAACCAAACAAACATACTCATAGACAGAGAACAGTATGGTGATTATTAGAGGGAAAGGGAGGTTGTGGGACATAGAAGAGGGTAAAGAGGAGATAAATGGTGATGGAAGGAGACTTGTCTTGGAGTAGTGAACACGCAATATAATTATAAAGATGATGTTTTATATAATTGTATAAATATTTCTCTCTTCTCCGTGTCTTGCGCGGCTAGAGAGCAGTCCGGTTCCTGAGTAGGGGCGACTGGGGATTGAGAAAATGAAAGAGACAGACACAAATACAGTAGGGAAAGCTGGGACTGGGTGGGACCACTGTCCTCTGATGGAGAGACAGGGACCCAGAGCCAATAGAGTGCATGTATTTTATACTGCAAAATCCAGGAAGTTTTACTAAAGCCCAAGACAAAGGAAATATGCGCATTCTTGTGGGTTCTTTGTAATCATCACTTCTGGGTGGGCCCGGATGATCATGTTTGTTCCTGGTGCTTGGCTGGATTTAGATCATGAAACCCACCCCCTGGTGCCTGAGCTAAAGGTCAGGCTGACAACACACCCCGCCTCTGGCAAGGTGTGTTTCCAGGATGTGGCTCTGCCAACGCCACTGGATTCAGCTGACAATAATTAAGAAATGCTCACATGCCTTCCCAGGCACTCTCTACATAATTGTACACCTAAAATCTATATAATTTTATTATCCCATGTCACTCCAAAAAAATTAAATAAAAATTATTTTAAAACCATTCATGTCAAGTTGTATCAGATTATCTGTAGAGTTCATTGGAATAATTGGGCAGGACAGATTAAGCCCTGACTTTTTCCCTCATATAACAGCATTTTAATTTAGGAAGTAGCCTGTTTAATTGGAGGCATAGTTATTTAAAATAATCTGCTTCTTAGGAAAGTGAATTCCAATAAATGATTACTATAAGAGTTATACTTTATAAATTGTGGTGCATATAATTTTTTGAAAAAACGGGAGTAAAAATAATGTGCTCTATATAAAGAGTATAGGAACATTACGTAGAAGCAGGAGGGATCTAGAAACTAGCAGAGAAAACAAGGGGCCAAGAAGCATAAGACTCATCAAAGGCAAAATTCACACTCAACCCCAACCATTACTTCCAATCAGCAATTAGATTTGGGAGTAGAGCCATGTAAATGAACATTTTAATGTAGGCTTTGAGATATGTTAAGCCTCTCCTTTCTCCTTCATTAAATATCTAGGTATGCGTGTGTCTGTTTCTTGGAGCTGTTGTCCCATGCATCAGAGGGTCATGGGTCTGATTCCAGTCAGGGTACATAGCTAGTTTGAGGGTTTGATCTTTGCTTGGGGCACTTAGGGGAGGAAACCAACCGATGTATCTCTCTCACATAAATGTGTGTTTTTTTCTCTCTCTGTCTCTCTCCCTTTCTTCCTCTCTAAAAATTCATTTAAAAAAATCTAGGTAAGTGTATTGTGTGCAATAGTGTTAGGATATTAATAGTGTTTCTATATGATGAAAGGATGCTGACTTGATTTGTATGTAATGATTAGTCTTGGATGACAACAGAGCCAAATATGAATAAGTCAAGTATCTGTTCAATGTATATGCTAATATCCATTTACTTACTTATTTTCTTTCTTATTTAGAAATTGGTATGTGCATTTATTTATTCACATAAAAGAGAATCATACACAATACCTAGAATGAAAAGAACTAATGTCCATATGGCACTTTAGAATTGCAAAGTATTTTCATTCACAATAACTTTATGGAGTAAACATTTTACCAGAGTGTTATGTTTTATTTGCTGGAGATAGGAAAATCAGGATTGGAACCTGGGCCTCTGATAAAACAAATACTTACATATCACTTGAAATAAAGAGTAGTATTTAAAAAACTATGTAAGCCTGATCACTGTATTTCCAGTAGAGAACTATACTCAGACATCTGTCATTCTGACCTTTAGAGAGGCGCTGGAAATGTCATACCTAGCCTAAATAGCATACCAATACATGCTGAAGTGTTCAACAGAATCGAAGCCTGGGACAAACAAGGACAATCTGTCAAGCCAGCTGTTCTCAACACTTGATAACACATTTCCCTTCAGAAAAAGAAGCTTGTTTCTGATATGGTTCTCCACTCAGGGTGATAAAGGCAAGTATGTCAATTCTTCACATATTTGAGAATTCTCACATATCTAATTAGCACATATCAGCATGTGGAGTCTCCCTCAACAGGGTGAACACAGCACTGCTAAGACAAATTCTGCTTATAACATAAACAGAATTTAAATTTATAGTTAATTAATTAATTTTGTTGTTGTTTGTTTGTTTTTTGCTGATAGGTCAAGGAAAGAGAAAAATAAAGTAGGATAAAATGCCATTCAAACTAGTTTATATTTTTATTTTCTTAAACTTCAAGTCATTTATTATTTCTAACATTGTTTTTTTGATTTAAACTAAATGTTCAGAATGTCAAAATTATTTCTGCCTTTTCTTTTTTTTTGGTAGAGAAAAACTAAAACTAAAAATATGAAAAATAGTTTTACTATTGGATTATTGAATAAAATTCAGGAGGTGATTAGACCAGAAATTCTATTAAAATTGACTTTAGAGAATATGTTTTATCAGATATTAATGGTCAATTAACCTAAACGTAGATAAAAATGGACCAACAATGAAAGGAAATGAGAAAAGAGAAATTAGGATCTGAATCAAGCCATCAGGAAGTTTGCCTTAGTTTTGAGGTAAAGTGAACAAAATAAATGCCATGTATTTTTTGCATTTTATAAAGTTAAAATTAAATACAAAAATAGCAGACCTATACAGAAAACAGAATGCATATTTCTTAAAAAGAAAATAAAAATGCATCAACTAATGAGCTTTGGCATTGTAATGATATAGTAGAGACTTGTAGTTATTTACCCAATTCTCATTTTTCCCTTCTTCCTCATTGTTGGGGTTAGAATGTGCCCTCTCAAAATATTTTATTAGCCAATAGCTCTTGAAGTAACGAATAACCATTTAACTAAAATTTTCACCAACAGATATAAGAGGAAATATTGTGTGATACTTTTATTTATTTTTTAAAAATATATTTTATTGATTTTTTACAGAGAGGAAGGGAGAGGAATAGAAAGTTAGAAACATCAGTGAGAGAGAAACATGGATCAGCTGCCTCCTGCACACCCCCTCCTGGGATGTGCCCGCAACCCAGGTACATGCCCTTGATCGGAATCAAACCTGGGACCCTTCAATCTGCAGGCCGACGCTCTATCCACTGAACCAAACCAGTTAGGGTTTGTGTGATTCTTTTAGAAAGTTCTTCCTATACTGTTTTACAAGGTTACCCTATTTAAAACAACATTATCACAATCTTAATGATTTACAACATAATTCATTATAAACAAAGACTTATAATGACCTCATGTTATATTTATGTTTCAGCTGATGCTATTCTCTACATATCTTTTATTAGAAATCCAGTTTTAAAAAGTTTCTATAATTTGGGACATAAGAAGTGTTTATTCCTGAGGGAAAAAAATTATCTGGTGTAAGAAAGGCTAGTATTTGTAGTCATCTTGGCTGGTAAAACTGAACCCAGGTAGGAACTGCAGGTGTACCATCTTGAAGCTGATAGGGAAAAGAGAAATTTTGCTCTGAGCAATGACAGACTCAGTTGAGTACTGGAAGGGGTAAAATGAAGTAAAAATTTTTTGCTTTGCTGGCCAAAAAATGATCAACCCAGTTTATAATGAATGGGGAAAACCTGCATTGTTGTTAGGCTGAAAATGTTGTCTTGGTTCAGGGTGTTTAGAAGTCCAGTGTGAAATTTAATGCAACCAAACTGGAAATTGGAGAGATTAAAAGGCTGTGATAAGCTCTGAGATATTTTTCACAGGTTTCCAAAGTGTTCATGAGTGAGGATGACTCAATAGTTACCCGTGGAATATGAAAGCCAAAGACGACTTGAGAACTGGCTGAAACCCTGAATATGTTCTTCAGCCATGCATAGTAGGATTGGCAGAGGGTGGTAGCCTGCAGACTCAAGATTTTTTAATACAAATTTTGACCACAAAACTACACAGACAGAGGGCTGCTTCCCAGTTAAATAGGATGAAAAAAATTAAAGTCACAGAGTAGAAAGACAATGGATCTAGGACTAGACACCAGAAATACTTGGGAATCTGGCAAGCAAAAGAATCCAAGTAGGAGAATTAATAATGGTAAAGAAATGGGAAAAAAAATGTATTTACATATATTTCTGTGACTTTGGCTCTGAGAGAAAATAAAATAGGTAAAAACTGCAGACTGATATTTAATTGAATTAAGGAACTCTTTTTAAATCTGGGATATTTTTATTTAAGTTTAAGGTATTTGAGGATGGCATTAGTGACAAATCCTTTAGAATTTTAGTATGTACTAGGGATTGTGGTAAGTATTTTGCATGTATCATCTAACTTAATCTGCATAATAACTTTATGAAATGTGAGTTGAAGTATTAAACTATAATTAACTGTATTTCAAACCTGAGAAAGCTGAGGCTTAAAAAGGTTAAGTGAATAGTACACAGTAGTAAGTGGGGAAGTCATAATTCAAACTCTGGCAGGTTAACCTTTACAGCCACACATTGAACCACACTAGTGTCTCCATGTTTATTATCTGACGGGAATATCCCATTAGAAGAGGAAGTTTGATAACACACAATAGGGATTAAAAAAGGAAAGTGATGCACTTTAAAAAGGGAGGGCATTGATGGAAAAAATAGGCTTTGATAGTAAAACAGCATGTCTTCTTTTTTTAAAATATATTTTATTGATTTTTTACAGAGAGGAAGGGAGAGGGATAGAGAGTTAGAAACATCAATGAGAGAGAAACATCGATCAGCTGCCTCCTGCACACTCCCTACTGGGTATGTGCCCGCAACCAAGGTACATACCCTTGACCAGAATCGAACCTGGGACCCTTGAGTCCGCAGGCTGACGCTCTATCCACTGAGCCAAACTGGTTAGGGCCAGCATGTCTTCTATGAATGAGATGCTAAGACAAATACATATTCAATACTGTATTGGTTTTACAGTATTCACATACATTCGTGTGTATTTTTTGAAGAGTTATGAGGCAAGGTATTGAACTGGAAAATCCTACCAAAATACATAAATTAACATTTGCACAGTTTTCATGCATATAATGAGGTATTTCAAAGAATGTTTGAAAACTTGATGGCTTAAAAGAGAGACAAAACGCTCTTTCAAGCCTCAAGAAAATTTTTGAATCATTTGTATAGGAAGATGTTTTAATGGGCCAATTGATGGAGTGAAGTTAATACCAAATCCTGTTCAGAAATAGAGAGGTAATGAGATAATGAGGAGCTAAATGCTCTGTATAATGACATAAAAAATTGTCTTTCTGAACTGTAGCCCTGAGTGTTTCATTCAAGCTAGAGGCAATTCTAAGAGAAGGAAAACTTATTTGTATCATCTATTTTAACCTTGGGAAAGGATGAATACCTGATTTTGAGGTGATAATAATCGTTTGGAAGAGTGGTGGGGCCAGGGGAGAGATGAAGGATTGAATTCTTTCAACATTTTAGCAGGCTGGAAAAGAGACTAGCAAGAAACCATCAGAGGAACTGATAGCTGATGGTTGCCAGAGTAAAGAGAGGTGGTTGAAAAAAAGATGAAAGGGATCAAGAGGTAGAAGCTTCCAGTTTAAAGCAAGTCACAAGGATATAATGTACAGCATAGGGAATATGGTAAATAATATTGCAACGACTTTGTATGATGACATATGGTTACCAGTTATCATGGTGACCACTTCATAAAATGTATAAATATCAAATCACTATGGTTGTATACTTGAGACTAATATATTGCATGTCAACTGTAATTCAAAAATAATAAGTAAATACAAATTCTTTAAAATGAAACAAACAAACAAACTTCAAAAACAAACAAAAGCCAACAATCCTTCAACTCTCCTTTCTGGCACAAGCTACAGAGGTTCTTGAGTAAAAACCATGATTAATTGAAAAACATGTATTTCAGGGCATTTTTAATTTTGGAAGCTCACTTTGAATCTTATTTTTTCTTATCTCTGCCAATGGATCCAATATATAAACAGCATGTCTTTTCTAACAAGAATTTAAAGAATCCTTTTTTGTGTGTCTAAGTTTTAGAGATTTTAGAATATGAATATTGGAGCATAGAAAAGAACAACAAACCATTCTTTGTCAAAATAAGAAATATATATTTAGTTTTTGTCCTCAGTTCCTGACACAGAGCTTCTAAAACCCTCAAAATATCTGGAGTGATAAATGTGTATTTTGTGTGCTAATAAAATGACTAGTCCCTCCATAGCTTCAGAATGGGAGCTGATGAGCAGAAAGATCAAAGCATGATTAGAGGGTCAGCCCTACTCCCTGACTTCCGGGGAAGGGAGAGGACTGGAAGTTGAATTTAATAATCAATGCTCAATGATTTAATTAGTTATGCCTATTTTTTGGAACCTCCACAAATACCCCTAAACAACTGGGTTTGGAAAGATTCTAGGTTGGTGAACATGTAACCCAGTCCAAACTTCTACTGTTTGCCACATGACAGCTAATAAATTGAGTGACAAGAGGTCCAGGCAAGGAAAGACACTTTATTCAGAAAGCCAGCAAGCAGAGAAGATGGTGGGAAGGGCTGCAGACATCTGGATGCCAGCAGGGGTCTGAGGAAGATTGCTTTGTTCTTAGTCTGTTGACTCTAACTGATATGAGTCTGTTCACAAAGTTATATATGTATACACTTCCCTTATTTATTTGTGAGAGGCAGTTTCTGGTAAGGACCTATTTTTGTAAAACTCAAGCCTCAAGTAGAATTTCTCTAACAATTAACATGATTACATGCAGGACTAAGCAGAGGGTATTAACCTAAAGGCCATGGAAACAAAGCAAGCTTGAACAAGATGGAGTCAGAGAGGCCAAGCATTTCACTCTGTTACAGAAGCTGGCAGGGTGGTGCTTCTGCAGTGGACATAGAAGCTTCTCTCCCATTCTCCTCATAACTTTCCCTATGATTTCTTTCACTTGGCTATTCCTGAGTTGTATCCTTTATAATAAGTTGGCAATAATAAACAAAGCACTTTTTTGAGTTTTGTGAACCATTCTAGCAATTTATCAAATCTGAGGAGCAGTGGGAAACCCCCGTTTTAGAGGTGGTTCGTCAGCAGTTTGGATGGCTGAGACTCAGAATGGGTGTTGAAATGATAGCCATCTTGTGGGGATGAGCTCCTAATCTGTGAGGACTGCGCTAACTCTGGGTAGTTGGTATCAGAATGAATTCTAAGACACCCAGTTGGTGACCCTAGAGTTAGAGAATTGGTTGGTGCAAGAAAAACAAAACTTATTTGGTGTTGGAAGTGTTGTCAGCAAAGATAGTCACACTCTGAACATAGGGTAGTTATAGTTCACACACTTAGGGGCAGCTTCTCAGAGAAGATAACTTCTGAAGATGGTTTTAATGGCTGAAATAATAGAGGAAGAAAAAGAGGATGGGATAGGACTTGTCAGGCACAGAGAACAGCAGGGGAAGGTATGGGATCTCCAATGAGAACTAAACACTGAGAGAACACCGTGTTTCAATGCCAATGAATTAGTTAATTTATAAAGGAAAATTGATAAGTGGTGAGGCTGAAGAGAGAAAACTTAAATGTTTTGCCCTGGTGGAATAATCTGTAGATGGAATAATCTGTTTGCATTAAGAAATCTGTATGCCACTGCTGTCCATGGTCAGAGCTTTTATAATGAGGTCAACATTTTAAACAGTACAAAGAAATATTATAGACAGCATCATGATTGTCTTGATTTAAGTGACCAAAATTCCAATGCTATAAGATAATTTATTCTTAGTTACTTCAGGCATATATACATATAACTGTCAAATATACACACCTATCTTTAATTTGTATTTATTTATTTATTTATTTACTTTGGGGCACAATCAACACTTTCCTTAACCATGCATGTAAGAGATTTCCTCTTGAAATGATTTATGATGGGGCAAGTTTTCATGTAAAATCCTAGGTATTGTTGGTGGGTTAACTGAATTGGGTGAGAGATTGCACTTAAATAACTTTCGAAGGCCTCCTACTTGCAAAATTTGGAATTCTAACATTTTCTCCTAACCCTTGAGAGTCCTTCAATATATCAAAGCAATTAAAGATATCTCAAAAACAGCAACAACAAAAAAACAACTGTGCACTAGTTTCTTGCTTTGTAATTAAGCATTGTTTAAAATTATCAAGAATCTTCAAAAGTGTCTGTAGTTTAAAAGAGACCATCACTCTCATGTTCTAGGAATTTAAAATATAAGGGCATTAGGGAGACTTAATTTCTTACCTTCAGAAATAGTGACCTAACTGATCACTCTTATTAAACACACAGCCTCCGCACTGTCCATACTGATCAGATATCCCATGGTCACCACCTACTCCAAGTGGATGCAGGTTAATCAGATGATAACATGAGAAGATATTAGTTCCCTGATCCTAGAATGCTTACAGAACTCTGTGATTAACTATGCTCTAAGTTTCACAATATAAGTTTTTATGTAGGGAATAAAATTGTCCCTGTTTATATAAACACATGGTTTAATGGACCAGTGAGACAGAATTAAAGACTATTTTGTGGTATAAATTTTCTACAGTTCCATAAGCTTTCTGAAAGAAAAGGCATAGTTTTTCATATTTCATATATGTATAACAAACTTTTAAAAATATGTATAACATATTTCTTTGAAATATGAGTGTACTTAGCTTCAACTAAGGAGCAGAATTGGAAGATGAAATATTTTCCATCCTTATCATAATTCTGAGGTTAAATGGAGGAGTATTCTTTCAGAAAGAATTCTTGAAATATGGCTAGAAAGTAGAACTATATTGATTATTATATGTTACTAGAGTCCCAGTGCACGGATTCGTGCACCAGTGGGGTTTCTTAGCCTGGCCTGCGGGGATTGGGCTGAAACTGGCTCTCTGACATCGCCTGAGGGGGTCCCAGATTGTGAGAGGGCAGTTCTCAGGTGACGCACCCTGGAATCGGGCTCCCTCCTCTCTGGTTCTGGGTGCATCACCCGAGAACTGCAGCTACCAAGTCACCGCAACTCGGCAGCTCCTGCGTTGAGCATCTGCCCCCTGGTGGTCAGTGCATGTCATAGCTACCGGCTGGATGGTTGAATGGTCGGATGGTCATTTAGTCTTTTATATATATAGACTAGAGGCCTGGTGCACAAAATTTGTGCACTGGAGTGGGGTTCCCTCAGCCAGCCTGCCCCCTCTTATAGTCTGTGAGCCCTCAGAGGATGTCCTACTGATGGGAGGTGACTGGCTGATCAGGGGAAGGCACTGCCCCCATTACCCCCTCACTGCTGCTGCCTTTGGCCTCCGTCTGTGGGAGCTTACCCGACCAATCAGGGAAAGGTGACACCCCCATCACGCCACTACTGCTACCACTGCTGGCCGCCGTGGCTGCCTGAGCCTCGGCCTGGCCCTTGCAGCAGCAGCCGCTGTGGCTTTGTCCGGAAGCATCCAGTCTAATTAGCATATTACCCTTTTATTAATATAGATATGTACATGACTGTTTGCAAAATGTAAATTATATATATGGGCTTTGGCCTCTCCTTAGTAACAATCAACATTGCATGCCACATAGGGTTCTGATTCAACATTAATTTATGTGTTGAGCTATTTATGATTTTTAAAATTTCAAGTGCATCTTTAAATTCTCAGAATCTTGCCAGCAATTTTAATTCACAAAATTTAGAAAATGCAAGCACCTTGTCATTTCCTGACATCATTATTAGTCAATTATTTAAGAAACATGTCATAATTCCTAACAAAAGGATTATAAAACTTACACCCTGATTCTTTTTTTTATTATTTTTTATTTCAGAGAGGAAGGTAGGGGGTTAGAGAGATAGAAACATCAATGATGAGAGAGAATCATTGATCAGCTGTCTCCTGCACACCCCCTACTGGGGATTGACCCTGCAACCCAGACATGTGCCCTTGGCCGGAATCAAACTTGGGACTCTTCAGTCCACAGGCCAACTCTCTATTCACTGAGCCAAACCAGCTAGGGCTACACCCTGATTCTTGATAGTCCTCATTGTTTTTCCAAAAATTTAATTTTGTGGAATTTCATTAGCCTTTGATCATTGGCTACATGAAATTAATAGCTGTGCTTTCTGTTTATCTGTCTCCTTTTTTCAGCTGGCAGCTATGTAATACTAAAATTATGTACTTATTATTTGTTTAGCAATGGGAAAGTATGAAAGGGAGATAAGACATAGTTCTAGATTTAAAGAATTAAAGTGCCTGACAACTTAAATAACAATCTACACACAGGTAATTGTATGCAAAATTAAATGACTATAACCCATTTTGTGGATATAAATATTAGCTTTTAATTACTTCAGAACAAAAGAAGCACTGAATCTTTGATGTCTATTTACCTATCTACCTAGTAGTCTTTCTATCCAGAAAGTGACCAGAATATATTAACAGTATTTTTGAAGCGCTTTTTATGCATACACATATGCAAAGACATACTTCAATACCACTAGTTAGGCTATTCCATGGCTCATACAACCACAAGTAAGGAGGTGCTGGCAAATACAGAATCCTCTTCTGTGCTCCATACATAAAACATACCTCACTTTTATATTTAATCCCTAAAGCACCTAAAAGTGATTATTATACAGCAGGTGGATGATACACATTTGCTAAATTTAAATTTAATTGATTGTTCAAAATTTCATAGAAATATGGTTTGCAATTAAGACAAATTTTCCTTCTTCCTATTTCAAAACTGAGTGTAATTAGAAATCTATTGGATATGAAAGGAGAAAAGAATCTAATATGCATTTCTTTCAATTAAGTATGGCAAAAGTTTATACAGGGTAGGGGAAAAGTAGGTTTACAGTTATTCATATGGCAAATAATACATAATTAATAAATAATAATACAAGAATAAACTGTGTTTCATGTACTCACAACTGTAAATCTATTTTTCCCCATCCTGTATAATGATATAAAGCTTTGACTAGGAATGTATTTGATTGCTTTTCTTGAGAAATATAATATGTTTATATTAATAAGCTTACTCAGAATTTGAGCAAAGGCATTCATTCCCTTTTAATGGAAACATTTAGAGAGAAGATTTATAAATGATACATGAGGGAATTCATATCAAGGTGAAAGTTATACTACTAAAATGTTTTCTTCCTTATACTTTATAACTCAGCATGAGTTACATACTTGCTCTCATATTTGATCTCTTATGAGAATCCATTACTAGTAAAAGCCATGGAACTTATTTCCATGGTGAATAGATTTAATAGCCATGGGCTCCTGAACTGATGGCAATTTTTAAACTCTTTACTATGTTTCTCAGAAGTTAAATATGACCCTCATAACATTGGAATTTGGAAACTGATACAATTATATTTACTACTAGTGGCCCAGTGTGCAAATTGTGCACATTGAAAGGAAATTAATTAGAAGAAATATTTTAATATTGTTATTTGCCCTTTCTCTATAATAGAAGTGTCAATCAAATTCACAATTGACAATGACAGATAGAAACACACGCATGCGATTGGCACCTGCGAGAGCTTTATATGTATGGTGCATGCATGAGTCAACTTAGGCGTTTAGAGATATAGAATAAACTTGCTTAATTAGTCCTGCTTTTTGATTTAGCTAAACTTTTTCCAGCCCAGTGAAGCACCCCAACTTCTTTTTCAGGTAATTGTCAGCAACACAGTAGTAAATATCAATACAAAGCACATTATTATTGTAGATCACACAGGGAGAACAAAGGGTAAAATATTTAACTGTAGCAGTATTTGACTATATTCTGTGCAGTGAGAAAACCTGAAGTCATTTTCAAGGTCCACCATTTCTTCTTTTCAGTCAGGTCAAGTTTCTAAGCTTTCTAAATCTCCATTTTCCAGCTAATGAAAAGAAAATAGGATTCCACTGAGTCTCCTATCTACCTACTCCAGGACTTCTGTGAGGATCAAATGAGATGGGACATGGGAAAATGCTTCACCGACATTTAGTTACAGTGTAAAGTGTTTCCACCTGTGTTCCTGGGCTGCAGAAACTCCAAGGAGGCTAGTCTCTAGGGAGAGGAAGTGGGTGGTGCTATGTGACATAATTACCCGGAGGGACACTTAGCATATTAGCCTTTTATATAAGGAGATATGCAATTAGTTACCTCATGTTTATCTTCTTGATGTTTTAAATTATTTCATAATCTGTTTTATTCATGTTTTTACTATTTTACTCATACTAAATTTATATGTTTTTTATCTTTCCTATGTTTTTAGGTAACATAATTTTTAGTTTTTCTTTGACATTTCAAAATGATCAATTTGTGGTTTATAATGACAAAATTGGGGCCAGATTTAATATAGAGGTATATATTTAGTGAAAATTTTAAATGTTACAATGTCACTTATAATCTATCAGATGCATTTGGAATAAGGTTCACCATTTATCTTGTTTACATGAGAAATAGTGATTGGTGTAAACATATTTGATTCAGAGATATAAAGGTAGTGCCCCTATTCTGCATGAATTATGAATTATTTTCTTTAGCTTTACTATTGCAGTAGTCATTTATATGTACATTTGGAAGCCGCCACTACAATATCAATGAAATAATGTCTCACTGGTTTCTAGAGTTGTTTTGATGCATAATTTTTAACTAAGATCAACATATAATTACATTACATTCCAAAGAACATATAATATGTGACAAAAATATATATTTAAAAATATATAATAACCATTTGTGATTTCTAAGATGTCATTTTGCATATACATGTACACACATACATATACACATATGTACATATGAATAATATACATGTACATACATATAAATATATAGTATACAGGTTTTACAGTTGTGAGTATTCAAGAGAGTTTATTCTTATATTATTATTTATTAATTACTATATTTTTTCCATATGAACAAATGTAAACCTACTTTTGCGCCACCCTGTAACTTGAAAGCACACTGTGTATACCATAAATTTATAGAATGAATTATATATGTATATTACAACAGCAAACACACTATCCAATTTCCCTATCAGTTCTTCACTGAAATTAACCATTAGAATATGATCTTTCACAACACTATCTCAGATTTTCCAACAGGTTCTTATAATTTCCCTAGTGATTTTTAAAATTACCCTGTTGATATTCAATCTGGAACTTACCTGTTCACATAAGACAAGTCTGATTAAGTTACTTGAATCTAATCATTTGTACCTTGAGGATTCAAGTCTGTCTTTAGTTGCTGGCTCTTATTTGGAAAGACAATTTAAGTCTTTAAAAATTTCAAATTCCTTGTCCTTCTGGTTCTTCCAGGTGATCATATTGAGTAGTGTATTGAAAACTTGAGTTGTGGAGCTCAATAGAAATAGAAGTATTTGTTTAGGTGATTCTATGTGGTGGTGGTGTGTGTGGTTAAAACATTGGAATTTAATTTGGAACCACACTAAGTAAATTTGTAGGTTGAAAAATAGAAAAATAACAAAACAGAATCCAAGGAATCACCAACATTGGAAATATTGGAGATAGAAGTCAAATTTGAGAAACAATTCTCATATATTAATATAATCAAGACAAATAAGATTTCAAAAAGAAGGAAACATAAAAATTGCCAAATTTCTCCTTGAGATAAAAAATATATGATCTAAGACGGGTTCATTCAATTTAGCAATAGGGAGATAATTTATGATTTTAGCCACTACAGAACAATTAGTAATCTGATTTTGATTGATAGTAGAATAAAAGCATTTGAAGAACTCAAGGTACTAAATATAATCTATCTTTTTTACTTATACTATGTTGTGTCACAATTCTGTAATAAGTCAAACCATGAATAACAATATATTTGTGCCATTAAATATATAGAGCTCTTTCAAATTGTTATCTTATTCCACCTTCACAAACACCCCATGAGTTAGGTACTATACCCTTCATTTTATCTATGTAGAAACTAAAAGGGGTTTAGGAACTTATACAACAATTCATAGCAAGGAATGCTGGAGATAGGATGTGAATTCATGTACATAGTTTGAATAAGTGTCTTTGCCCACTGATGCTAAACTCAGCCTTCCCTAGTAGTCTATATCTCCTCCACTGGGCTCTCTAGTTTATTAGAAATTTGAGTTGTGAAAAGTACTAACTCCACCATGCTATTTATTTATATATTGTTTTGGATTTTCTTCTAGATTTTTCCTAGAAGAATATCAGTGGCTTCCCTAGTTGTTGGTACCTATGGTATTTATGTCCACTGAGTAAAAGGGGTTCCAGGAATAATTTTGAAAATATTTAGCTTATCTTTGCACACTCCACTCCTCCCACAATACAAAAATATTTGACTTTCTGTGTTCTTGCCAGCCCTCAGATTATCTGTTATCTGCTTGGAACCTTCTAAACCTATGCTTTCCCCGCTCTTTCACAATGCTTTGTTGTTCGTGTTTTTAACTCAACAGGGCAGTAGTTTGAATGTATCCCATTATAAAACGGTCCCAAACTTCTTAAATATGTTGCATTGCCTTGAGATAGGTTGATAATTATCTATCATTACTATTTCAAAATAGAAAGATCTCTTGGGGCAGTAATTCTGACCTAATAACTGGCCTCTCCTCACTCTGTATTCTAATGTGAATAAAGTAAAGGAATGTGGATGCTTGCCAATGACCTTTTCCTGTGCTTGTCTTCAATTACGCGGATGCTTCTCTTATTCATCTTTCTCCACACAAAGATACTGGGATTGCTTACCAATTTATAGATGCAAATCAAATATGTTGTTCTGCCTTCTAAACAAGACGCCTACCAATGGGTTTACTCAAGACTGAGTAAGAAAAATAAAATTAAAGTGTATGTAGACATATTTGTTAAATAATTTTTTACCATATTTTAAATTCTTCTTTTGCATCTCCCTGAGCTATCAAGGCAGAGAAGTAAGAGCTATATTGGACTTAAACAGATGGACCTCACAGTGAGATGATAATTTTCTGGAGTGGTCTCTATATATCATGAAGAGATGACTGGCCTTGAACCTCAGAGCTCCAAACACAGAAAGACAACCATGACAAGCTTTATAAGCTGAAGCTCAAAGCCCAACAATTATAAACCAAGTTGCCTCTTCAGTTCTAATCAGCCTCTCCAAGAGGTTCTTCTCAAGAACCTGCTGATACATACCTCCCTACAAAGCCTCACGACCAATACACAAGTGTGGTATTGACACAATGCAAATATCAAGCATTCCCAATAGAATGGGATATCTTAGTCATGAAAGCCTACACGTTTTACGTGAAAGAATAATAGAAGTTAGAATATATAGAAGAATACAGAAAGGAGATACTCCTACAAATTGTTGAGGACTATCAATAGTGTAGCTTGCTCAGAGTTGCAAGCCCAACATCCTAGAAGTGAAAATACCCAGTTGATTCTAGAGTGCCTGTGGGTGTGTAGATCCCTCATAAAAGCTCATAAGAAAGAATCTGACATTGAATGAGAAATAGCCAAGGACTAAGTATGGAAGCTTTAGGAAATTAACAGTTCATTGTAGATACATGAAATGACAAATAAAAAGAAATATATAGAAATATGTATAATGGCCAAGAAGATCTGCAAAAACAAATCAAAATAAAACCTTCCATTCCCAGCCTGTAGGTCTTAAGCTCAAGTTCTCTCAAAGTTATATACTGATACAGAGATGATTAAATTTGTAATTAGTCATGTCAGAGTGATAGTTTTGATGGTTTTCTCATTTGCTTTTCACATTCTTTTTTTGGTAAATAGTACTGTAATTATTTATATAAATATGAATATATTTTATATAAATATATAGATGGATTCCATTTGTTTTCCAATAAAAAGGAAGACATTAATTTGATATTTTCAAAGCAAATTATATGGCCCATTATTTACATGGTGATTTTTCTCAATTAAGAACACAAAAGTCTATTAAAATAAAAAGTGATGTATTAAAAACCCTGAATTATAATTGGAAGATACTCATGAATACAAAAATGAGTCAATAAACGCATGCCTTGTTGTACCAGTCCAGACCCAGTCAGCAGAGAAATCGGCCATTCAAACTTATAATTGAGAAGAGTTTGACAAAATACAAGCAAAGAAACCACACACCTATTCACAGAGGGTTTAGGGAAAGGAAGGTGCAGTATCTCAAGGCTAGTGACAACAGACAGCTGTTGGCATCCCTAGACATGACCATGACATCACCAGGGAAGAAGGAGCCTCTGTTCCCCTGAGAAAAAGCTGTGTGGATTGGGCAGCCGGACAAATGCTCACACTGGCAAGAAAAGCTGATGCACAGAAACCCAGTGAAAGGAGTCTGGGTAGTAAATACTCTAATCTTATTTTTTTGCAAAGTTGACATAGGCGGAGTCATTTCAAAATAGAACAAGGGAGACATTCCAGAGGAACTGCCATGCATGAACTGGGCATTATAACCATTAGACTGGACCAAAGTAGCATTGTATTACAAACAACTGTTTGTAAAGCTAACAGGACATCCTGGCTATGGAACTGAAACTTAACCACATTCTTTAGAATTGGCACCACCATGTGTAGCTAGAGAACAATGTAGCGTATTTGCACCTATAGAAATTCCTTCCTTGCTTATTAACACCAACAGAAATTCTTTTTCATTTCCCTCTTCATGTAAGTATTCCCCTTCTCTTTTCTTATAAACTAGAGGCCTGATGCATGAAATTCGTGCAAGGGGCTCAAGCCCTCGCAGCCCCGGCTTCGTCCGGAAGGACATCCGGAAGGACGCCTGGAAAGTCATTTGACTGTCCGGTCTAATTAGCATACAACACTTTTATTATTATAGATACTTCTTGCCTTCACTTCCTAAGCTGAACTCTATTTGGATATCTGCCTGGATCAATGCTTCCCAAATACCTATTCCCTTTTTTTGTTTTTGTTTTTTATTTCAAATGGATGCCTGTTTCCTCCGACCTTGGCCTTTTATTTTTAAGTTAGCATTTTCTGCCCACCTGCTTAACTTCTGCTAGTGCCTTCAAGAGGGGAACCATATGGGAAGGCAAAGGGCAAGGAAGCCACCCAGGACACACACTGAAGCTGAGAAGTGTGGGAACTAGGTATGGGGGGGAAAAAAGACATCTAATACATAGGGCAATACATTTCCATTAAAAGTTTACACTTCCACACATCACACAAGTGGGATTATATTAAAAAGTCTTAAAAAATCATTCTCTGAACCAGTGATAATGCTTAGTTCTTAAAAATCAATTTAGATAAGGAGAAGAAAGGACTTTAACATTATGTACATTTGGGGCAAGGGAGGAGTGAGGCAGAGGATAAAAGTAATTTTCATTGTTTTTTGCTAGAGGTCGGGTGGGGTCCCTTGGCCTGGCCAGTGATCGGGGCCATCTTCTGCTGGCTCGTCAGTCCCCATCCTGCCCTGCCACCACCAACCCCTGTTCCCCATTCACCATCCAGCAATCAGAGCCTGTAGGCCAGAGGGAGGGACTGAGAGGTGGTCAATGCACCTCATAGAGACTGGTCAAGCGGTTGTTCTGGTCGTTACACCATTATGGTCACTGGGCTTTTATTATATAAGGTGTTTTTATTGATTTCAGAGACAGGAAGGGTGAGGGAGGAAGAATGAGATAGAAACATCAATGAGAGAGAAATATTGATGAGCTACCCCCTGCATGCTCCCTACTAGGGATCCAGCCCATAACCCAGGCATATGCCCTGACCAGGCATCTAACTGTGAACTCCTGGTTCATGGGACCACACTCAACCAACTAAGCCAAAGTAGTTTTTAACTTCTTTTTTAAATATTTTCTATGTTTACCAAATATCCCTTATAAACAAGCACTAAGTATGAAATAAAAGTTGAGATTTAATAACATGTAAAAGTTGTGTCTAAATTGATGTTTTATAAATTTAGTAATTGCAGCATAGTAGAATAAATCGTCACTATGTTTATCACTTGGCAAGCTCATATATATATCCAGGTTTTTTAAAAACCAATCATACATAAATAATTCACAGCCTATATCACATTCATAGATTGAAAATATTTAATAGAAAAAAAGAGGAATTCACATTGCATTCTTCCTATATGCTATGAAATTTTTTAAATGCTATTACATGAATTATCTTAATCCGTAAATCAATCTTGGAAAGTAGGCATTTACTTTCTCCATTTATATAGATGAGAAAAATTAAATTTAAAATTTTGAAAGAATTGTTTAACATAGTAAGAGAAATAGAATTCCTTAGTTAAGTTTGATATAACATATATTTTTGAGAACTTACTATTTATCAAGTATTGTTCTAATCTGAGAATATGTAATTATTCCAAAGGAAGTAAAGACCACATACAATGATTTTCATCCATTATTTTTTACTTTTAATAAAAAAAATATTTAAAATGAAAAAAAATCCCACAATGGACAGAGAGACAGTAAAATGCTAGCTAGACCATTATCACTGAGGTGAGTTAGATAGATTTTTGGGGGAAACAACATGTTTGTGAAATCATATAAGTCAATTGACTAATTGATTAATTATTTTGGAAAGTAGATTTAAGAATTGTGTTTGCAGGTTTGTAGTATAGAGATAATGACTATGAGTAAAGGTGTGAAAAGTTTATATGAACTTTTCAGAAATTTACTGTATAGGTATCGTCGAGATCACTGTATTTAAAAAGAGGTAAAAGCATTTAATCTTAAATAGTCTGAATTATATAAATATGCAATATTTATAATATATTTTCTTTTTATTTGGGTGCTTCATAGAAAATATAGAATTGAGTTTATTTTAGAGAAAATTATTTGTAGCTGTTGTTAAGATCAGAGAACCAACACTAGAATAAGGATGAATTTTAGGAAGACCATGAGTAGTCTATAATAGTACAAAACCATGCATGTAAATGTGTGTGTGTGTGTGTGTGTGTGTGTGTAAACTTATGTGCATTTTTCTAAGGAGGTGTTTCATAGTTCCTATGACACATTTTAATGTAAGCCTTGACAGTTGGTTTTCCTTTTTATATGAAAATGAATGACTAAACTTTTGATACCAAAGCACCCCCTTTGAAAACACCTATCTTCAATAAACACATTGTCAGTCACATGACTATTAGGTAAAGAGCCAGGCTACCTCCTACCAGACTCTAGATAACCGACCACTTGTTTTTTCTCACCTTTGCTTTAAATTCCAGCACTTATGTTTTAAATTCACCAAACAAGAATAAATCCAGCAAACCCTAGACCCCCATCCACCCTTGATCCCAATAAGACCAGAACCCCAGGCTCATGCACTCTTAATTTCTCTCACTACTGCCAACTACATGTGTGGCCCCAGTTTAGTTGTGTAATAAACCTTGTCTTTTTCAAAGTTCCCTAATGGTTATTGCTGAAGGTGTCTTGCAATCATAATAAGACCCACAGGGCCTGCCTGGCCACAAGATGATTATGCACAAAACACATATTTAAATGCTTACAATATGCAAAAGATTTTTAAAAGCACTGGCTCTGAATTTTTGGAATATATGTTATAAAAAATGCCTGATTCTGTCATACCTATATTTTAAAATATTTAGAAGGAAGAAAAGGGGATAACATAACAACATTTCATGATGAAGCTCAAGTCATTAAATATTAGATTACTGAAATTCTGAAGGTAGAACAATCTAGACAGTCAGGGATCAAATCAACAATGTGAGTCACCTTTGGGGTTACTACTTAAGCAAAGAGAGTATCTGGTACATGAATGATGCTCTGAAACAGAATTAGTATTCTCTTATCCATAGTAGATATGTTATGTGATTTGCAAATTGCTGGTGAAAGGGGATAGTTTAAGTTTCAAACGGTCCACAGTGCACATTTTCTTATAAAATTTTAAAACTTTGATAAGTTAAATGTAGAAAATAAACCCATTGTAATATGTTTCGGGTTTCTTCTCTTCCCTAACATCATAAAATGTGATATCTTTTTGTAAATTTTTTCAAATTTTTTTGCATTTATAGCTCTTTAATCCAATTGGGGTTTATTTTAGTGTATAGAATTTAAAAACCCGGTGCCATCAAATTATTCTAAATCCATGACAGCACATACAGAATTATTTCAGGTGAATTTTTTCATGCTATCTTTGGTGTGATTTTATTCTGCTCTGCAAACACCTTTTTTTTTAAAGAGGGAGGAAAGCAGTCTAATGCCCCAAGTTAATATTGGGAGGATTAACACATGCCAGAGCATCCTGTCCATACCAAGGTTTAGCACAAATTTGCCCTTACCAAAGAAGCATGCATAGAAACTTTGGTCCTAGCTTCTTTGATCACTTTCACTTTTACAAATTATGCCTCACACATCTTTTAACTAGTTTGTTTCCTAGGGCTGCCCTAACAAATTAGTAAACAATTGGTGGCTTCAACAGGAATTCCTTCTCTGAGAGTGCTGCAGGCTAGAAGTCTGAAATCAAGATGCCAGCAAGGTTGGTTCATCCTGGGGGCTCTGAAGGAGAATCTACTCCATGATGCTCTCCTAGCTTCTGGTGGTTGCCAGTGATTCTCAGTGTTTCTTTGCTTGTGCATCACTCTAATCTGTGCCTAAATTGTCACATGGCCTTCTTTTTTTAAATATATTTTATTGATTTTTTTTTTTACAGAGAGGAAGGGAGAGGGATAGAAAGTTAGAAACATCGATGAGAGAGAAACATCGATCAGCCGCCTCCTGCACACCTCCCACTTGGGATGTGCCCGCAACCAAGGTACATGACCTTGACCAGAATCAAACCTGGGACCCTTCAGTCTGCAGGCCAACCCTCCATCCACTGAGCCAAACCGGTCAGGGCCACATGGCTTTCTTTCCTGTATGCATCAGTGTATCCTCCTTATGTGGACACCAGTCACTGGATTTACAGTTCCCTCTAATCTAGTATGACCTCATTCTATCTAATAACTTCTGCAAAGACTCTATTTCCCAAAAGTTCAAATTCTGAGGTCCTAGGTGGACATGAAATTTGAGGGGACACCATTTGATGTATTATAACTAGGGGTCATTTAATGGGGTTCATGATTGAATATCATTATTTCTATCATTTGTGCAATCTATAGAAGAATGGGAATCCACTTACCATTCCCATCCACTATCTTGCTTTGTAAATGAGTTTTAGCATGTGCATTTATTTTGGTGCCATTTCTTTTTTATTTCCTTTCAAATATAAGAACTATGTTTCCCAAACAAGCCAGTTATTATTATTATATTCATGTTTCAGATAAACCCTGAAGTGACATAATTGAACTATCCATGTTTCTCTTATCCAGTTAATTGAAAAACCACAGAAACTCTTGAAGTCATTTGGGTAGAATAAGGCAAGAGATATGGATACAAATTTGTAAGGGATATTTGAACCTGGATCAGCTTTATCATCCATTAAAACAACAGCTATGTTTGGCTGAGGTCTGCATTCATTATGTGTGAATTCTTTTTGAATGATTTCTCAAGTGATTTTACACACATTATTAAATGAGAGTAGCAGCATCTTGCCTGATTCCCCCTCTGTTCTCATTCTGATCCCATGTGTCAATCAAAATGACGTTAATTTGAATCTCAGCACACATAAAAAATAAACTAATCTGCCATTAATTTGAGGATTTGCTGTCCGTGGTGGCTGAAATTTCATTCAGAATACTCATCAGTGCTTTTTAATTTGAGACGCAATTCAACATCCACGCTACAAAATCTCCTCACTTCTCCAAAGGAATTCCCACTTCTTTCAGGAGCAGATAATTATTCACAATTTCTGAGTCTATAACTAGGAAAATATGACTATGTGTCCAACAGGGAAAGAAGGTAGTGGGTGTTTTCACAGCTGGAGAGAACTTCTCATGCTCTTGTCTCCCAGGGTGAAGGAAGAGCATAATGAAGCAAGGCTTCCAGCTGGTCCAGCTCCTCAGGACATCAATTAAGCCATGTATTTCCGAAATTTGTTTCTGTTTCTCAATTATGTGCATTTTTTTAGATACAGATGTATCTCCCTCTAAATCACATTCCAATTATCCTGAGGAGGAGGATGAGAGCATGAAGCCTATGCCAAAACCCCCTTGTTGGTTAACAAACAAATAGCAATTGTGCCGTACATGCTGACACTTCTACAAATATTGTAGTAATTTAACATTGTTCTGAACCTCCAATTTTGGCAATGACATTTGTCCTGTTTCCAATTAAGTGGCATCATATTTGAGATTTCTAATATGTACTGTACCTAGAGAAGAGGTTTCAATAACACAATTATAATATAAAATATGAAGGCTAAATCAAATATTAAAATGGTAATTAATTCTACACTTCAAACCTCATGAAATTATAATTGCATATTAATAACTACAAGCGGCTCTGGGTCTGGTGAAAGATTTTAATTTTTACGATGAGAAAAAGATTGTTTTCAGAAATAACCTTCTTTTACACGAGGGTGCAACTAGCAGAAGTTATTTTAATAGTCATGGTGTTTAACCTGTCATTCTAGGTAATTCCAATAGTTATGGCAAAGCTGATATATTCAAATAAAGATTGCATATAAAGTCTCATGAGAACATAGGCTTGATAATTCCAGAAAGTACTCCTCTGACAGTAGATCGCTCTTGTATAAAATATAATTGGAAAAAATATTGGCCCAATTTTTATACCGTACAGCAACCTGATTTTCAGATTTTCATCCCTGCAGTAACCTATTAAATTCAAGGGGAAATGTGTAAGTTCTGAGAGAGAAAGAGTTAGAGATAGGGAGAGAGAAAGAGAGAGAGAGAGAGAGAGAGAGAGAGACTGACTTTTTGTTCAAATAAACCAGAAAGTATAACTAGTAAACTTGATTCAGATCAAGTCAAATAGCTCTAAGATTGATACCAAAAAAGTGAAGTTAGAATGATAATAGCTTGTTTCTAATTTCTTGAAAAAAAATCCTCTATATCTATTTAATGAGAGTCACCAAACTCCAGCTTTCCTTGGCTCTTGAATCTATCTACTTGGCACCTAGAAAGGCAAGTGTACAGTATTTAGCAACTTAACTTTAACTGAGGCTTATTGTCATGTAATTGTTATAGATACACCATTATCAGGTCAAATAACAGAATTCTTGTTACTATGCTCCACCTTATACAACAGCACACAGAGATCCAATTCTGGTCTTGCTATGTATATAAGCTATGTGACTTCAGGCAAATCACGACTCCTTTGAATCTCCAATTTACTTTCCATCAGTGTAGTAAAGCTAAAATTACCTCCTGTTTTCACATCTGAGATTAAACTAATGCAGGTAAAAAATGTAAAAAAAATATTAAAATCATGGGAATTTCTACAACTCCTAGAGAGGTTATGTGTATTGAACATTCTTCCACTCAAGACAGATTAAATGAATAGTTAGTATGGACTAGGCTTTGATTTACTTGGTGTAGTTAAGCAGTACACAAAAAGACTAACAGCTTTGTCATCACAGAACTTACCTTTTAACTTAGAAGGCAGTGTGATAGTAAATAAGTAAAGGTCATTTCAGGGAAAGAATGGGAGGGAACCAGATTAGATAGATTGCTCATGTACTTTTAATTGTTTTACTAAGGTGAATATGTATCTATATAGATATATAGGTACTTATACACACAGTCCTATATATACACTATATGTACTATATAATGCTATA
>NW_005871455.1:104255-120635 GCF_000147115.1 Myotis lucifugus | reverse complement strand
CACCATGTATATACAGAGTGTCCCAAAAATGTATACACACTTTAACAGCTGATGGCTGTTAAATTAAAATGAACACTGCCTTTATAATTATTCAAAGTGTGTGTATACATTTTGGGGGGATACCTTGTATATCTAGCAAGTATATAATATGCAAGGAGCCTAGTGTCTTGGTTAAAGTTTAGAATAAACTTTTGGAGTCTGGTTTTGTGTCTTTCCATTACCTTGGAAAATTATTGACCAATATTCTGCTCCATTGTCACTCTTCTTCTATGAGACCAGTTATATGTATGCACTTCATATTTCCCTTATATTCTTTTCTGTATTTTTATCCCTTATAATCAATGTTTGATCTAAATATTCTCTACTTCCTATATTTCAGTTTTCTAAACTTATCTACTGCTATAGATATCTACTGTTAAAGAATCATATACTGATTCTTTAGTTTATATATTATATTTAAGTTCTATCTAATTTAATTCCATTTAGTTCTTTTTCATAGATTCAAGATTGCCTATCCTAGCTCTATCTTTTTGTCTACCTTGTTGTAAATATTCATTATAGTTATTTTAAAGTTATTTTCTCATAAATCTAGCCTCAGGATCATCTGATCCTCTTTCTCATTTTTTATTCTTGGCTTCTGGTATATGAATCTTATTTCCTGGTATGCTTAAATTAATGGCTATGTTTAATTTATTAAAATGTAGAGATTCTTGATGGTGATAATTTCTAATACATAGAAACTAATTTTCTTCTTTCAGTAATGTAGGGAGTGGCTTTAGAGCAGCAGTTCTCAACCTGTGGGCCGCCAACCTGTGGGTCTCGACCCCTTTGGGGGTCGAACGACCCTTTCACAGGGGTCGCCTAAGACCATCGGAAAACACATATATAATTACATATTGTTTTTGTGATTGATCACTATGCTTTAATTATGTTCAATTTGTAACAATGAAAATACATCCTGCATATCAGATATTTACATTACGATTCATAACAGTAGCAAAATTACAGTTATGAAGTAGCAATGAAAATAATTTTATGGTTGGGGGTCACCACAACATGAGGAATTCTATTAAAGGGTTGCACCATTAGGAAGGTTGAGAACCACTGCTCTAGAGTTAAGCCTCGAATTGACCTGTGGCAGAGCCACAAACAAGTCCCAGATTAGAGGGCAGAGCCCTCTTAATGTAATTAAGCTTAACCTTATACCCCCTCCCTAGATCCTTCCTAGGTAGCTAATGGGCTGTGGGAAGTGCAGCAAGTGCTGCCCAAACAAGTGAAACTCACAAGAACATTGTAAGTATGTTGACCACTACCTTGTTTTTCTCTGACTATAAAATAAAGCCTCAGCTTGCTGGGTGGATCCTTCTCTGTGGCCTCATCCAGGCACAGGAGATCCACTGAGCCCCAGCTATATTCTCTTTGTCTGTTTTTTCTTTAATCCTTCATCACCCCTCCTCAGGCTCACTGAACCCTTGGCTGTGCTGGAATGGCACATGTGACACCCAACGTGGGGCCTGAGTTTGGGGGAACTACAATTGTAAGGTGAAAGGAGGTTCCCTTCTGTCTTTTCTTTAATCCTTCGCCGCCACCCTCCCCCCCCACCCCCATCTGGCTCACCGAACACTGGGCTGTGCTGGCACGGTTCACAGTCAGGCATTAGATTATGAGCTGATCATCTTGACCCACTTGAGACCATTATTTCTGAGTTGCATTCTCAATGAAAGCCATAAGTATTTAACAGAGATTTTTTATTGCACAAACCCTAATCTCTAATTCTTTATTTCCAACACAATGTAAGATTTAATATCTTATCCATGTAGAAGTTGTTTTTTCTTGGCCCATAGCATACATATGTATATCCAGTAGTTGGAAAATGTCTCAAGAGAAGATTGCATAAAAAATATTTTGCTCACTTCTTTGAGTCCTTTTTTTTCCTGGGGGGAGGGAGAGTTCTTGGTCCTTCAAATCCTTCAATCCTCTGAAGTTTTTCTTCCTAGCACAGTGACACTGCAGTGAACGATTATCAATTTAAAAATCCATCCGTTTTCCAATGTTCTTGTCAGTACAGTTCATCTTACTCCAGCTAAATGTCATAGCCAGAGGAGGGGTATTGATATTTCTTTAAAACATAATTTGTGTTTAACGTATGGAACATAATCAACAATGAAGAAAAGGGTAAAAACAATGAGATGTGTTAGAAGGCTAGTGAAGTATATAGACCCAGCACTAGGGGGTGTCAGACTGAGAAAAGAGCAGGAGAGTTTGAAAATTTGAGGGATATAGGAAGAAAGATGGATGGATGTAGAATATGAGGGGATTATATAAATAAAAAAATAATTCCTATTCTACTTACATGGTTGTTTGCTTGTTTATTTGGAGATATTAATTTTTCTTTAAAAAGTAGTAGTTGATGATAGCAATTGCTGAGATAGCAGAAGCAACCAATTTGGAAGAAAAATGAACGACTGTGCTTTGAGCATATTCAATTTGAGGTGCCTGTTTTTTATAGTCATAAAAATGCCCCATAGATATTTGGATGTTTGAATCTTAGACCCAGAGAAGTGATCAGAGCTTATAACTAGAGGCCTGGTGCACGAAATTCGTGTATGGGGGAGGGGGTTCCCCTCAGCCCAGCCTGCGCCCTCTCTAATCCAGGACCCCTCAGGGATGTCCGACTGCCGGCAGTCGGACATCCCTCTCACAATCTGGGACTGCTGGCTCCTAACTGCTCACCTGCCTGCCTGATTGCCCCTAACTTCCCCTGCCCACCTCCCGCCAGCCTGAGCACCCCTAACTGCCTCTACCTACTGGCCTGATTGCCCCTAACTGAACCTCCGCCGGCCAGGTCACCCCCAACTGCCCCCCCAGTCGGCCTGGTCACTCCTCACAGCCCCCCTCTGCCGGCCTGGTCACCCCACACAGCCTGCTGTTTGGTTGTTTGGTTGCCCCCCTCATTGCCCCTCCCCTGCCAGCCTGGTTGCCCCATGCAGCCTACTGTTCAGTCATTTGGTCATCCCTCACTAACCTCCCTGCTGGCCTTGTCGCCCCATGCAGCCTGCTGTTCAGTCATTATGTGAGGGCGTCCTGACCAATTTGCATATTATTCTTTTATTAATATAGATGTTGGGAGTCACCAGTACAGAGAAGGTTTTTAAAAACATGAAAGTTGGTGTTACTATAGACTAAGAAAGGGTCTAAAGATGAGCCCTAGTGTAGTTCAGGACTTAGAAGTTAGCAGAGAGAAAAAAAATAACTAATATGACTAAGGGAAAAAAGCTAGTGAGACAGGATGAAACCCTTGTTAGGAGGACAACAGAGAAATGACGCACAGAAAATCTTTGTTAAAAAAGAGCTGATTCATAGAAGATTCTAAGTGATGCTGAAAGGTGGAGTAAAATGAGGAAAGATATATTTTGGGTAATTTTTTAATCTTTCCCTTTCTATTATGCTTGCTTTAAATTCATGTATCAATTTACAGAGAACTGATACTTTTATATTGAAAACTTCATATTGAATATCCTTATTCTAAAACAGAATGTTTTCTTTGCCACTATTTCAGATATTAATTCATGTTCCCATTAGTTTTTTAACATGTTATTTATAAACACATTTCATATTTTAACTTAACTTTATTTGCCTCAATTAAAAATGGACTGCTATATCTATATTCCTACAAATAAAACTACAGATAGTCAATATTCAGGTTACAGAATTATGTCTGCAAACTCCCAAGTTTCTAAATTGGCAGTGGGTAATTCAATTTAGTGACTAACCTGGAGAATCTCATTGAATGTATCACCACATAGAAAGAGATATTTTCCTTGGGACATAGGCTCAATCCTCATCTTTCCACAAAACATCCTTGAAAAACACTTACTTTTAAAACTCTTCTGCTTTTGTTTCAGTGGAGTTGAGTTCAGTATCACTCCCCTGTTGCAATACTATTGGAGTAAAATTGACTTTTGTTTGTTCATCTTTTCCAATATGATTTTTTTTTTCTTTAACAGCTGCCACCCTGGATCTGAGATGGCTACCCCTGGATTTGCTGTTATTTAAAAGAAAATTAATCTCACTTTTATTTCAGTTACTGTTACTTGTGGAACTGAAAATCTAATCCCTAACAGATATATAATAATTCTCTAAGAAACCAGAAATCTTAAAGTTGAATCATGGCATATACCCACTTCAAGTTCAATCCTCTTAGGCACATAAAGCTAGAGAGAATAAAGAAAAGAAAAAAAGAGAAAACAAAAATAATATTATCCAAGTGTTGAATTAAAAGATTGAAATCAATCTTCATAAAATAATAAATAAGAAAATAGAGGTAGGGAGGATTAGGCATTCCGTAATAAAATGAATTCTTACTATCTCAAAATTGTTATTAAATTTATTTATTGACAAAATTAAACAACTCTTGTTGAGGGTTTTCTTTTCCTTTAAATAGAGAAAAAGACCATTATCTGCCATGTGTCATAAAATCTTTTCAAGAATAAATATTGAAAAATATGTAAGATACTTAGTTTTAGTTTGCCTGTTGTTTACATATGCCTATTCAATCAAAGTTCAGAGAATTTATGTAGGAAAAACACTAGCAATCAACTATTCGTCATTCACAGTAGAAATACAGAAAAGCAATACCACACCTAATTAAATTAGCTAAATGCTGTCTGGATTTATCTAGCTGTTGTAATTTAATCAGAGCTAAATGAGACCATTGTTTAATTAAAATAGAAACTAATTAATTGTTCCAATTGTTGTTTCTATGAAAGTTGCAATTTCTTAACAAAGCTAGTTGATGACGTGAAGAGATTCCTTGGAAAATTGCCTTAGGACCAGAGCTGTGAATTGAAGTCATTCACAATGTCATCATCTGACTTTGAATTAATATACAACATTGAAGGGAAAATGTTTACTTTAAGTATTGGGCTTTTTAACTGTCACATTTCTTAAAACAAGAAAGTTAAATTATTCCTTAAAGTAACATATGGAAGGAATAGAATAGGAACTAAAACAATTACAGAAGTTTGATTTTTTAAAAATTGTTCACCTCCTAGTCCTTTGAACCAAACAATCTGATTTCCACCTTTACTGACATTGCTCATACATATTTTCAGTTTTAATTTTACAAAATATTTCAGTGTTTGTTGACTTGATTGATCTTTCTATCAGACTTAACTGATTTCTGTTGCACTACTCTCTCCTAATTTTTCTTTCACTAACACTGCTTTGGTCAGGCATTTCTCATCTCAATCGACTTAAAGCATGTCATTTCCTATCACTTCTACTTTGTAATGATGAGTTGCACTCTGAGGGTGTGACCTAGGGAGGGGTCAGCGTTTGGGTGCATTCCTGACACATATAGTAGTTTGAGCAAAGTCATGATGACACTTGCTAGCATGTTTGGGAATCTACAAGTTGTTCCAGGTGGAAGAAAGCCTAGATTCAGAAACAACAAAGTTAGAAAGAAAAGTTTTGTCTTATGGTGCCCTTTCCCCCTCTCAATAAAGTGAAGGAATTGATACGATTTCTATGACCAGAAAGGAAAACATGCATATTGTGCTCTACTTTTCTTGACCACATCTCTTTATCACTCTGTGTTCAAATATGCCCTTCCACACCACAGGGGTGACAAGACAACCAAGAGAAATGTGGCTCAAGACAGAATTTCCTCACAGTCCACTGCACATATGCCCTCTAGTCTTACATACCTTGGTACGAGTTGGGTATTCCTTCTAAAGTTCAGCTCACCAAAGTGTGAGAGTCCATAGTGTGAATGAGAAAAATAAGGAGTTTGACTCAAGAACCCTAAAGGCACGGTTGGACTATCTTTCTATAATCATTCTTCCCCTGACTAAAAACAGGGGAATGATGAAAATTACTTTTAGCTAAATGTCAGCATGCCTAAGTAAGATGTCTTTTTATAAAAAGAAAAATATTCAATAATAATATAAAATATGAACAGTCTCAAGGTAGAAAATGGCTTAGGATATAGAATTTTCCCCCTCTATGATATTTATTCAAGCTGCTGAAAATATTCATGGCCCAAGGAGAAGTAAGAAATATTCTCATGTCAAAATGGTGAGGAGGCATTTGCCCTTAATTCACAGGCAGTCTTTGGGCTCTCCTTTCTTTTGTTCCCATGTGGCTGTCTCAGGGATAGAGGAAGTGCAGCGAAAACATACACCTAAAAATACTCTGGACGATGACAAAATTCATACATTTTCTACAGAGGAAGCAGGTCTAATCAGATTTCTGACACCAATTGCTTTGAAGTCTTGGACAATTACCAGTATACTACTTATTAAAGCACTTCCTCATCTCTGACTGAAAGGGATAATTAGGTCATTTTGAATACCCTGTCCATCATTTAATATTAGTTGCTTTTAATTGTAGAATGCACAGGAGTGTGTGTCCTCTAATATAGCCCATAGATGAGGCTAGTAGTTGGGAATAAAGAGACAAGCACATTCATCCCTACTTCCAAAAAGTCCAAGTATTGAGCGAAGAACAATGAGCCAGAAAGGTCTTCTTAGCAGTTATTGTAAACAGACTTCATGTTATGTGTTTGTTATATGATCACACATTCAGTGAAAAAAAATTGGAATACAAAGAAAATTATAAAATTCCTTTTCCTTAAGCAATATATTGTCCAGTGGAGGATACAACATGTAAAAAAAAATCATTGTGGAGGAAAATTTTTTAGAATACAGTTTTATCCAAATTGCAGCAACATTAGGGCCATATCACCCAAATTAGAAAGTCAGGAATAAATTACTCTGAAACTGTGGCTTGAGACAAAGTATAAATCTGTAATATAAATTATTCCTTAGAGATAAGTTCTCCAAACAACCAAAGACAATTACTAATAATGTCCAAGATATTTGCTAGGCCATTGAGCCAGAGATCAATGAGCTAGAGCAAAAGAATTCAAGAAAGAGACCAGTTTCTCGTCAGTAACCATCTAATTACACAGCCTAATATACACATATGTATTTTAATTTAGCTATTTAATATAGGTATATCTCAAAGATATTGAAATTAGAAATGTTTTCTTTAGTCATTAAGCATGCCTTGGGATGGCTTATGCTAAACAATTAGAGGGTAAAGATGAATATTCGGGTAACTCTGAGTTAATAAACACTCACATATACACACATAATTAAAAGGCAAACCTTTTGGCCCTGCTATTAAACAGATATGATGAATTCCCACAATAATCATCATTTCTTGAATATTTTCCACTGAGGATTCATTGCTTCATTGAGTAACTTCATTGATACAAATAACTAAAAAACAATCTTTATAAACTTTTGCCAAAAACAGACACATAGTAAAAATTATGATATAAATGGCATATAGTAGTAATCATATATAAGTGAATTTATTAAGATATATTTGGGGAAAATAGAAAGAAACCTTCCAGTTTATAGTCTATATATTCAAGCTCAAATGAAGAAATTGAGAAAGAATGCCTGGAGGAGTATAATCTACCACATTTGTTCTCAGAGATAATTTTCCTGTCCAACGAATTTTTGCAGAAGTGTTTGCATGAGAAGTCTCATACAGAGATCTGAGTAGAGAAGGACCAAGGCAGTCTCTGTGGTGCTTGTGCTATAAAATCTGCTTCTGAGGATTTTTCAGGCAGTGTCCTGTCAAGGGAGGGTTAATCTCTCAAGGAGTGTGTCAACTGAACCATGTTAAACAAATATCAAAGAGAGCTAAGTAAGCAATTAGTTAGGAGAGTAAATGCTCATTTCATCATTAAAAATATTAAGATAAAATTTTGCAAAATCTTTACGTTTCCAAGTTACTTACAAGATTCGGAAGGATGGAACAATGCTTTAGAAGGCAACCACATTGATACCTAGCACTTGGGTTTCTGAAAAATGTCATTCAAAGCATCCAACCCCACTAAAGAGTGTACTAATCAAACATAAACAAAGATACATAACCCTATATAATAAAAGCCCAGCGACTGAATGGCGGAACGACCAGAACGACCGCTCAACCAGTCGCTATGATGTGCACTGATCACCAGGGGGCAGATGCTCAACACAGGAGCTGCCCCCTGGTGGTCAGTGCACTCCCACAGCTGGAGTGCTGCTCAGCCAGAAGCCGGGCTCACAGCTGGTGAGTGCAGCCGTGTTGGCGGGACCCTCTTCTGCCTCTGCCGCAGTGGTAAGGAGTGGCGAGGCAAGCAGTAAGGAACAAGCAGGCAGGCAGTTAGGAGCAAGGGGCCTGGATTGTGAGAGGGTGCAGGCCAGGTTGAGGGACCCTCTTCTCTCCATGAGTTTCGTGCTCTGGTTATTCTATAAGAAGGCACATTCCACTTAAATAAGCATATACTTTTATTGATATTTTAGTTTTCTTTCAAAAAGTAGAAGAAGCAAATGAGGCAATGGCTACTCAGACATAATTACAACTAACTAGAGGCCCAGTACACGAATTCAAGCATGGGTGGGGTTTGGCTGGCCCACCCTGATGGGGGCCGATGGTGCTGGGTCAGCTAGGGGGAGGGGCTGCAGGCAGTTGGCTGGCCGGCCCTGCCCTCAATTGGGGACTGATTGGGGCGGGGCTTACTGGGGGGAGGGGCTGCAGGTGGTTGGCTGGCCAGCCCCACCCTTGATCAGGGTCGGGGGGATGATCAGGGGTGGAGCCGGCCAGGGGGAGGGCTGTGGGAGGTTGGCCGGCTGGCCCTGCCCCCAATCCAGCCAGCTGCTGTGTCCATCATAATTACCGGTCATTTCAGTCATTCCAGTGTTCCGGTCGCTTAGCTTTTATATATAGATGAGAAAAAACAAGTGAGCATTAGAGTATTTGGCAAAGAATATGTGCTGGTTAAATGATTTTTATGTGATTTAATTGTTAGAGATATGGAAGCATTATTTACAATAGCTAATATTTGGAAACAGCCCAAGTACCCATCAGAAGATGATTGGATAAAAAAATGATGTGGCACATTTACACAATAGAATACTATGTAGCTGTAAAAAAGAAGGATCTCTTACCTTTTGAGACAGCATGGATGAGCCTGGAGAGCACTATGCTAACTGAAATATGCCAATTAGAGAAAGACAAATATCACATGATTTCACTTATTTGTGGAATCTAATGAACAAAATGAATTGAACAACAAAATAAGACCCAATGGAGGCATGGAACAAACTGACATATCTAGGTGGGGCGGGGGAGAGACGTGAGAAGAGATAAACCAAAGAACTTATATACTTAGATGCATATCACATGGACACAGACAATAGGGTGGTGAAGGCCTGGTAGGGGATAAAGGGCAGGGTGGTGGCTAAAATGAGGAACATCTGTAATACTGTCAACAATAAAAAAACATCCTATATGCAAATAGACTGAACAGCGGAATAACCGGTCGCTATGCTGTGCGCTGACCACCAGGAGGCATGTGTGGAACATGGCGGGCGTCAGCAGCAGTCAGCAGAGCGCAGAACATGGCAGGCGTCTGCCACAGCGGGATGGTGGAGCAGGTGAGCAGGGACACCAGACCAAGGCGGGGCACCGGTCGCTGTCATCGGGGCAAGCCTCTGGTGGTTACTTAAAATTCTTTGCTCCCCTGTGCCGCAGTCCCACCCGGCACTTGCACCTGCTGCCAGAACTCAGCGCCAGCCGCGATCACTTGTTGCCGTCAGCAGGTGTGAGCGGCGGCTGCTGGCCCCAATTGCCCCTCAGGGCTTCTCCACCTCCCCGTGCTCCTGAGAGGTGATCAGGGCCAGCAGCCACCTCTGTCACCTGCTGCTGGTGACAGCCCTGCTTGTATCTGTTGCCAGCGCCAGCCCCGCTCACCCCATACTGTCAGTGGGTGCAAGCAGGGCCAGCACCATCAGTGAGTGGGAGTGGCGGCAATGGGAGCTGGGCTGCCGGCAGACAAGGGGCCAGGGACCACAGCAGGAGGGGCCAGGGAGGGGTGCAGAGGATGGGCTGAGACCCGCCCCTATGCCCACTGCAGCTTCGTGGCCTACAGTTCCTTTCAAGGTGCATGAATTCATGCACTGGGCCCCTAGTATATTTAATAAAAAGAAGAAGGGAAAGAGGCAGAGGAGTGGGTCAGAGAAATAAAACATAATAAAAATGAGGGTGATGAGCCAGGAAAGATGATGGTGGCATCTGAAGCTAGAAACAGACCTCAACTGACAGCAAAAAAGAAAATAGAGACCTCAGCCCTGCAATTGTAAGGAACTGAATTCTGCCAACAACCTGAGTGAGCAAGGAAACAGATTCTCCCCTATAGTCTCCAGAAAGAAGCACAGTCTACCAACACCTTAATTGAGACCTTATCAGATTCTGACCTATTGTAAAAATCGTAAGATAATAAATTGGTGTTTTGTTAATCCACTAAATTTGTCATAATTTGTGATGGCAGTATTAGAAAAGTAATACAATACTCGTTATCTTCTGAATAATTCTAAATAATGTTTGGAAATCATTGGATTGCAAGATTAGTTACTGATTATTCTACTAAGTCCTTACTTGTGATGAATAACTGCCCTACTTATAAATCTTTAAGATTAATCCTAATTACTTTGGTAAAAATCATATAATATACCAAAAGGAATTGGTTATAAGAATAGACACTTACTTCCTTTGTGGAAAAGTATCCCAAAACAGATGGGGATGCATAGCATATAAGTACCAAGTCTGAGAGGTTCTGCGAAATTGTATTATGAAATAGTTTTTCTACTAAGGTTATTGATGTAACTTGAGAAAACAAAATATGCAAACCTGAATTAGTGTAGAATCTTCCTATATTTGCAGAGTTTTTAAAATATATTTTATTGATTTCAGAGAGGAAGAAGAGCGTGAGAGAAATAGACACATCAATGATGAGAGAGAATCATTGACTGGCTGCTTCCTGCACACTCCCCACTGGGAACTGAGCCCGCCACCTGGGCATGTGCCCTGACTGGAATCGATCCTGGTTAATAGATCGATGCTCAACCACTGAAACATGCTGGCAGGGCAATATTAGCAAAGTTTTTAAAGCTTAAAAGTCTAATTAGTGTGTTTTCTTTTCCTGCTTTTACTTTTATTGTCAATTTAAAGGTATATGTATAGCTTCATTAGTCTTCTGCTAAATTTTATGTAGCCTAGTCTGAATGGTTTTTAATTACTTCTTATTTTGTCATGGGGTCCTTATCTAAGTTGATATGAACATGCTATGTAAAGTTAGGATATGCAACAGTTTGGTATTTCAAAAATATCCATGTCAGCAATACTTAGCTCAGATTAAGAAAATCTTGAGGCCCACAAAGATTAAATGGCTGAAACAAAAACTGATTGCTTAAATTGTTTCCCGGTAATAAAAGATTTGAAGATGAAAAATAGTAAGGGTCTTCTACAGTGAACTAATAAGCGAAAGATGGAGATATCATGCTGGTGCTGTATTCACTTCTAGCATCCTTTCATTCAGAGTCTTTCCATGGACTGTCTTGGTAGAAATTTGGAGATTTAAGCAAAAGCAAAATTATGTGAGAATTTGGGATATTTAAAGTGGAAAAGGCAATGAGGACCTAAAAGATAATTGGTATTTGAAGTGAATAAAAAAGAATTCAGAGGCACTGTATAAATGTTCAGTCTTCTTTCACTTCCTACATTTCATAAGAATCTGAACGTTATCTTAGAGATCATCCAGCATAGATGCACCGAGGTATGGGTAAGGTAAGGGGATGGTCTCAAAGCATGAAGGTACATAGAGAAAGAATGGATCTCTGTCACTCCTAGTTAAGCACCCTTCTTTTCTCTATCAAACACTGGTTTCTATATAACATTGCACATCTTCCTTAAGAACAGAGAAGAGGAATCAAGGAAAATATCATTTATAAAAATGTTTACATTAGTAACACATTATAACATAAAGGATATAGAAATGGAAAGGTTACAAAGAACATTTCTTTAAAATCATATTCATTCTAATAGACCCTCAACAAATGACCTGACATTTCTTTCTCAATGCTCTCATCTAGCACAGGTTGCATGATAATCCTTTCCTAACTGTATCACCCCAAAAGTGGTATAACTGACAATGGTTCATAAAGTTTGTGAATTTAATAGCCATAAATTACTATATATGCATATTTCTTATGGTAAGTTTAGATAAAAGAGGAATCTAGAAAAAAAATATCTTCTAAAAGTTTTTTAATGAGAGGATACTGCTCACTCCCTTAACAAGGACGCCATGACATCCAATGGCTTCAGCTGGGTATAGACCACAGGGTTGACAAATTATCTTGGCTTAGTGTGTGGTAACATGTATGTCTTCTGAGATCCCTAAAAGTAGGTGGTAGTAATAAACTTGAGCTTCTCGTTTTGACGTTAGGGAGTATACTGGAATAAGAGCATGTGATGAATGAGAGAGATGTTTGCTCATTTCTTGAATCATACCTACTGCTGCTGCTAGAGGCTATTGAGCCTGAGCATACACACCAGTAAGTGTTCTGAATTATCCAGTTGAGTTATTTCACACTCACCTGTGTGCTTACTCCTACCACTGGCAAGAGTGGAGGTACCAAGAATGAACAGTCAGTCCTCAATGTCATTAAAAAGTTGGGCAGCTTTAAGCAAAATGAAGTATAAGGAAACCAATTTTACTGTAGGCTAATTGATATAAACAAGAATTAAGTTCCTAGGGCTTCTCATCAAAGTTATAACAATGATGTTGAACAAAATGATGTTATCTGAGGACCTGCTGTAGATGAAAAAGTAATTTCTAATCTACGTTGGAAGTCTCCACTAACTATAGGGGAAAAGAAACTACCAGCATTAGTACTTCCCAATTTGTAGAGGAAATTTCATACTGTATAAACTACCAAAACGGATTTCTTCAGAATTTTCATTTCCTAGGTCTTAAGGTAATAATTTGATATATAATAATGGTTTATTTATCGTTTCACACATACTGTCATGAGGGTCAGTTGTGGAGGCAGGAGAGTGTCTTTGCTCCATGCAATCACTTGGGGCCTGTTTTTATTCCATGTAATGCTTTGGTCATTCTGTAGGGCTTGATAATACTCCACTGGAAATTCTGCATCACTCTAGTCTAGACACTGATCACCGAGAGAGATATTTCAGTGGCCAGCCTCTCTGTTCACTTTCCCATGGTTAAAACTGGGTCACTTGGCACCATAGAAATGCAAGAGCACTGGGGATAGTCTGGAAGCTTTTTGTTTTGTCTTTTGTTTTTTAAATAAAGTTCATTGAGATTGGCAAACAAGTATTTGCTACAGTAAATGTCTTGAAATTATTTAAATAAGCAAAATTAGGTCACAAATAGATTCTACACCCAGCAGATACTCTGCATTCTATTGGAGCTGCATGTATTTCATTACTAAAAATCTGTCAAATGATACTATAATTCCCTACCATACACTATAACTAAAACTCAGTATTTACACTCACTTTCAAGCCTGCAAATCAGCTGCAATTTTGTTGCCTAATAACTAAAACACTTGATGACACTTTCAATCCACCTCTAGTTCAAACACAATAGGTAGTTACTCCAGGTAACCCTGAAGATTCAGTTGAACAATTACCCTTGATCAGCAGATTTTTAAGCAAGGAAATAGGTGTAGTTAATTATGTGCACAGGTTGAGCTTTAAATGATTCTTATTAACGGTGTGCTTCACCGCCTACTAGAACACAACCCAGGTGTGACAAGGCAGTTCTTCCCCAACTGATGCTGAGATTACAGTTAGAGACAGATTTAATCCAATTAGCAGGCCCGACCTCATGTGAAAAGTGGAAAACTGCTGACAGTTGCAGAGACTCCCAATAGTCATTTTATATTGCTGTGCTCTGTAATTATATCCCTCCACCACCAAGATGTCACATAAGCGCTAAGATGTCACAGGGCCAGAAACACACAAATGAAATATATTTGAATGTGAAAATGCTACTTTCTGGTGGAAATGCTATAATTTCACAAGGGCCTATGGTACAATATTAAAGATAGGTCATCCCTTGAAAATTTTTATTTTATTTTTAATCCCCCTCCCCAACTGGTTTACTCTTTTAAGTACTAACGGTGGTTTAGAGAAAAACTATAAAGTAAAATCAATGGTGAATAAAAATGTGAGTAGCTGGGAGTTTTCTAAATCTACCTGAGTAGATTTCAATGTGACTGCTGGATACATGTGGTGTAATTTATTATTAATGAGAATACTACAGCGATTGTTTAAGATAAGGTTTGCATGTAATATCTCACAACAGTGAGCATCATGCCCCATTGTTAGAGCAAAAAGCAAATGCAAAATAGGAAAGTCTGGTTCCTCAAATTATAGTCTTTATGATGTGTTTCACAACTATTATCAGCTCAAGACAGACTGGGAAATAAGAGTCCCTGCTTTGTATTTAATATGAAATGCTATTTGTTTAATCTGATTCTGTCACTGGTCCACCAAAAAAAATGTAATTACACATGGTATTTCTTTTTGAAGATTTAAAAATCTGAATTTAATATCTGGAATGTATGTTTGAGAGAGATTTCCAAAAACTAAGACTGAAGATTATCCCATTGCTCTTATGCTTCAATAACCCTCCTCTTTTCCTTAACAATCTTCCTTGGCAGGGAACTGAAAATTATGAGGTATACCTTTTTTTATTTAAATTTTCTCACTAAGTAGCACCTTGGTTATATTTATTTTCACATAAACTGTGTGGATTTTATTCTTCGGTGCACACATTTGTGAATTCTGCTCAGGGTCTATATTACATTTTCCCAGAAATATCAATATTGGGGTCCAAATAATCAAAATGAGAGAAACACTGGTTGATATTTTGTGAGATGCTAAAGGCAGGGAAGATGTAATGCATACATATAGTTTTTAGATTCATTGATAAATAATAGATTATTATAGTCATATAATTATAATGATATTAATATAGATTATAATTATGGATGTAGATGTTTACTATACTTCAGTATATAAGTAATCATATACACAATTGCATATTGCAATACGTGTTATCTAATAATTCATACCTATCTATCTACATCGCAAAGCTTGAAATTGAGACTGACAATCTCCTTAAACACTCAGAAGATCTTATTAGCTAGGAAAACAGCTTTAAATGAGACAAAGTTCCTCCTCTCATGGATTCTAGCTGGCTAATGATACTAAATTAAAAGTGTTATAGTAGTAGTGACTAGAAATGCTACTTTAGGAAAGGTGGTCATAAAAAAACTTCCTGAACTAGAGAAATTTAAGCTGAGATTATGACATTTAAGCTGAGACTTGAATGTCAAGGAGAAATCAGTTATGCTACAATCTGTAAGAAATGCATTCATGACAGGGAGTAACTAGTGAAAAACATTTAAATTAGGACTGATGAATTTTAGGCTCTTAGGAAAACGATATATGATCAAAAAACAGGTAAACAATTTCTTATGTTTCTTTGATCTACTGGCTAGTACCCATGCAAAAAAATAAAAAAATAGATTAGAGCAAGGATAAATCTCAAAATCATTATGCTGAATGAAAACAAGGTAAAGGGAGGCAAAAGTGCACATACTATATGATTCTCTTTATATCAAATTCTAAAAATACAGACTAATATTTAGGGAGAGAAAGCAAATTAGTGGTTGTCTATGTGAGGGATGGATTACAAAGGGATACAAAGATATTTGGGAGGATGATGGGAACAACTGTAATTTTGATTGTGGTGATGGTTTCATGAGCATATATATATATATGCCAAAAATCCTCAACTTACATGCTTTAAATATTATACATTAATAAAATCTGTTAAATGAATTATTGTAGCATACTAAGGACTGGTGAGTTGGAATTGATAAGAATTGATGTAAATAATTGAGAGCAGAAAGACAAATGAAGGTGATAAAATTCGCCAAAAATTATTCTGGGTGGTACAATGTTAAGTATACGAAAAATGTCTCTGTGAAGGTAGCAAGTCAATTTTATAAACATAATACAGGAAGTAAAAGTTTTGTCCTTTCTGGGGCAAATAACTATGATTTAGTTGTTCTATGAATGTCTAATCAAATGATCCAGAGAATCACTTAAAACTATTACCTAATCAAAATGAAAAATGCATTGATGTGTGATGCAATTAAGCAATAAATTCTAAGTGTATTCATTAAACAGAAAATAAAAGTAAATATGATTTTATGGTCAGGTCCTTTAAAACTTGAGTCAGTACTAAAGTTAGTCCAGCAAAGGTGCAATAATTATGTTAGCCATTAAAATTCTGTAAAGTTAAAAATATTAATCTGTAAATCCAATATAGTCTCTTGATTAAAGAGAATACTGTAGCCGAAATTGGTTTGGCTCAGTGGATAGAGCATCGGCCTGCGGACTGAAGGGTCCCAGGTTCGATTCCTGGTCAAGGGCATGTAC